>NC_067158.1:1255000-1555416 GCF_903995435.1 Acomys russatus | reverse complement strand
TTTTAATTCTATCAATTCACATTATTGCTTTCCTTTCCACTCCCCCCCCACGCCCCACCCCCATGCCCCACCCCCCGGCCCCAGGACAGGGTTTCTCTGTGTAGCCTTGGCTGTCCTGGACTCACTTTGTAGACAAAGCTGGACTCGAACTCACAGCAACCCACCTGCCTCTGCCTCCCGAACACTGGGATTACAGGCGTGCTTCACCACGCCAGCTTCATGTCATTCCTTACAGTGGTTAAAAATGAACATAGCAGATGAATGTTCTCACCTCGCACAATGAATGTCTAATCTGTTGGTGTCTAATACCATAACTCTTACACTGGCACAATCAAACATACTAAATTAAAACCAACCCTGGGAGTTTTTGCTACAGCTAGCATTAACAGTAACATGGGAGCTGATACCTGTGATGTGCGTGTCTTTGCCAAAGGGGAAGTGCATGCTTCTTGAAACTGATCTTCATTAATTCCAATCTCTTTGAGGTAACTTTCTAACAGCTTTTCAACCTAAAAGGAAAAGGTTAAATGTTTACAATTTACATAGGAAAATTCTAAATGACATTCAGCCTGTTTAGAATGTTCTTTGTAATCAATATACATACTATTACATAAGACATGGAAGTAACAATGCCTTTCACCAATAAACAAGAACTTTCTTTTTTCTTACAAAGAATCACATGAAGTTTAATTTTCTCTACTAGAGGACAGGCAGGATTATAAAGGTGAACATGGTATAACTCTTCTACCCACTGCCTTAAGCGGTGGCGCACACCTATAATCCCAGCACTGGGAGGCAGAGGCAGATGGATCTCTGTGAGTTCGAGGCCAGCCTGGTCTACAAAGTGAGTCCAGGACAACTAAGGCTACACAGAGAAACTCTGTCTCAAAAAACAACAACAACTAAAACAAGTGCAAACCAACCAAAGAAAAAAGTCCCAAGCCAACTTTAAGGGAGCACAAGCACTGTCGGACGGAGGCTGCAGAGGTGCTGAGGCAACCAATAGCACCTGTCGAGGTACAGAGACCCAGGTTCGATTCTCAGCACTCACACAGTGGCTTACAGTTACAAGGAACCCAACACCCCTCTTTTGAACTCTGTAGGCACAGGTACACAGTAACAGCTGATTGTGCATTTTTACAGAGAAGCAAAGCTAGGGCTTTGCTAGGCAGGCAAAACACCCAAGCAAATGTAATAAAACTAATAAACTTAATAACAATTCTAAAGATTGTTTATTTTAAAAGGCATTTTTTAAAAACATTTATTAAAAACCAAGTATTATAAAATGAGTCTTAAAATCAATGAAAAGAGCCACTGTGGTAGCACACACCTCTAGTGCCCAGCAGCGGCACACAGATCTCTGTGAAGCTGAGACCATCCTGGACTACACAGTGAGTTCCAGGCCAGCCAAGACTGCATCTTAAACAACCTCAAACAACACAACAAACCTCAGTGGGGAAATACTCACTAGCTCTTTGTACTCTTGATGAATTTCTGTATAGGTCAATTTGCTTTCTTCTTCATCATCGAAAACTAAATTCATAAGAAAATAGAACAGTGTAAAAAAAATCATTTCATTATGTACAAATATACAATCTTACAAATGGACTTGCAAAAGCCCGTTCTCCCCTTCCACCACAGGGGTTGTGGGATCAGACTCAAGTCATCAGTTTGCCAACGAACACCTTACTTCCTCAGTCATCTCCCCAGCATCTTTATTTTTAACACTTACATATTTGGACTCACCACTTCATACTTTACCGTTTACATATGTGTCTTCCCTCAGTAAACCATAAACTTCTCAAGCATAGGATTTTTATCCCCTTTCTGGTCTAAGGTAACTCAATAAACATTGGAATGTTGATCTCACAAAGCTGTCTAAAAAGCTACTCTTTACAATATCTGAAGTAAAGAACGGCGTACTGGAGCCCGACTCAGTGATCCCAGTGTCCCTGCCCTGACTTCTCCTTACTGTGCACTTGTGTGCTGTGACACTGCACATACAAATGCTGCTTAAACTCTTCAGACAGTTCTGAAACCACGTCATTGCAGCATGTTTGTAAGCCCTAGCTTTGCTTTTCTGTAAAAATGCACAATCAGCTGTTACTACTGAGCCGCAACCTCTCTTGATACCTGGGGATAAAGGGCAAACCATGCCCCGCCCCCTTTCCACTCGGCATTTAGTCTCAGTGATACAAATGAAATCAACGGGTGAAATAATCTTTTCTAAAGGTCAGACTTCACCCATCTCTTAACAGCATTTTAAATTCTTCAGAGGAATACAAGTAAATCACTTTGTTTTCTGAACCTCCTTAAAAGTTACCTGCTAAAACACTTAGCTGGTGTTTGAATTTTAACAGTAAGAATAAAATAAAAGGTTCTGTGGTCAAGTAAAATCCTTTCTTTGATAGATCCATGGGATCTTAGGTTCGAGAGAAGTCTTGCAAGACAATGCAGGATAAGAACCGTCTGCTAGCTGGATCTCAGGCAAGCTGCACCGAAGTGCAAGCACTGTCCGATGTACTCAGACACTGCGAAAGCCTGGAAACCATCAACTTTGCAGGCAGGCCAACTCAAACTGGAAAACGGTATGCAACATTTCCCTCATCAAAATGGGTTTCCCTGCAGCCTGTACTCACTCACCCCAGCTCTGTCGCACTGACCTTTATCAGTCTAATCCCTATAACCTAAGACTCAAGCTCAGAGGATGGATGGATATTGCTACCCTCCACATACTGCCTAAGTACATAACCACAATAAAGGTTGGAAGTGGCATCGTTTGTGAGTCCAATTTGTCTTTGCGATATGAACTCGGATATGAACTACTCAGAAAGCGGCAGTGCCTATCCCTCAGAAGTACTCCATATTTGTATGTCTGGTTTGTTAGAAAGGTCTTCCTCCCCCATTGCCCGCTTTGGTCCTGCCCGAGGAATCACCTGCCCTCCTTTGATAAACTGGACAGAGTGAATTAGTTTTCATTTTGAAGACTGAGTCCACAGAGCGACATCAAAGAGATAAGAGGGAATTCGAGGAAACATGACGCTTGTCCCAAATAACTGGGGAAGACGCTGGTTATACAAACAGTCCACTTGCGCGGGGTAGGAAGGTGCGGGATGAAGTGACAGGCCGAACGGGGCGGGGGGGTTAAAGTCTAATGTGTTCAGGCCTCGGTACCCACTTTCAGGTCTGCAAAGCAACCCCCACTCGGGAAAGAAGTGTATGCAATTCCTTCTACAAAACTAGCCCGAGACCCCGGTAGGCAGAGACAGCGGGTAATATTCGGCCTGTTCCGAGTCTGGTTTTTACCTTCGCATTTCTGCTCCACAAAGTCCAAGATGGGGACAGACCAATCCGGGCCCCGCAGGAACCCAGCGATGCTCTCCACCACCCACTCCACCTCATCCTCTTCTTCCGCAGCCATCCCGCCCACCCCGGGCGACGCGGATGCCTAGGCCAGACTCCCCCGGCCGCTCTGGCCTTTCGGCCGCAGAAAGCCGACGGAGGGCGCGGGCAGCACGGACCGACCCCGCAATCAATCTCCAGGCCCCCGGGTTGGACACTACAAACCAGTTAACGTAAAATGGTCGCTATGACAACATACGCGGCGGCCCGGAAGTGAAGCCTGACTCCCGGGCTTGCGCGTCGGGGGCGGGGGAGGGGGCGGTTAGGAACGTTCCTATTGGCTGGAAGAGAAGGGCAAACGATAGCCGCGCGCTCATTGGCCCGGAGTTGCTATGGCTGAGAGCAGACGTACGGGATTGGCTACCGAGCGTGGACAGGGCGTTCGCTCTCCCGGTACGCCCAGCGTCTGTCTTAAAATGGCGTGCTGAGGCGTGGCTACCTCTGACCACCTCCTCCAATCTCATCCCTAGGCGGTTTCAGAGGACACAGGCCCTGTTGCTGTCCGTAGTTGGTGCTTCTGCCACAGACTGTGCTGATTACCGTGGTATGCGGCCGTTGGAGTCCATGTTGATGTACCCGATCCGTGTTGCCACTGGCTTCTATGGACAGGAAGCTTACTTTGCAGGGGTGTCGATGACTGCAGACTCATAACTGAGAATGGGAGACAAGAGAATCCCGTGACAACCCTCCCCACCAAAAGAAACAGGCCAGACAGAAAACTATAGAAGAGAGTCCTTAAAAATTATGATATGGGCCAGGTGTGGTTGTGCACGTCTTTAATCCAGGCATTCAGAAGGCAGAGGCAGGCGGATCTGTGTGAGTTTGAGGCCACCTGGTCTACAAGGCGAGTCCAGGACAGCCACAGCTACACACAGAAATCTTGTCTCGAAAATTAAAAACAAACAAAAAATTGTAATATGCTGAATCGTAACTCTTCTCAGCTGAGGGCTTCTGGTAGGGCACAGGAGAGAGGACACTCCTTAGTTTTTTTGTTTTTGTTTTTTTTTCTAAAGGGCTGACCACTTGGAGTTTGACCATGCTCCAATGAGTATATAGGCAATGCAAATTGGACTTGTTGGGGGTGGGGGTGCAAGGATGGACCTGGGAGAAATGGAAAGCAGGTGTGATAGGGGTGCAGTCTTAGTTAGGGTTTTTATTGCTGTGAAGAGACACTGTGACCACAGAAACTCCTATAAAGGAAACGGTTTAATTGGGCTGGCTTACAGTTCATGATCACAGCAGGAAACATGGTGCTAGAGAGGTAGCTTAGAGTTCAACATCTTGATCCACAGGCAGCAGAAGTGAACTGTGAGCCACCCTGGGCATAGCTTGAGCATAAGAGACCTCAAAGCCCGCCTCCACAGTGACACACTTCCTCCAACAGAGCCACACCTCCTGGGCCAGTCATATAAATACATGAGTCTATGGAGGCCTTTTCCTGTTCAAATCACCACAGGTGCATTCTATGAAATTTCCAAGTAATTAATAAAAATATTATGTTGGGGGAAAATGTCTATGCAGAGCGAATACTGAGCCAGTGATAATGGTTCAGTTCGTAAAGAGCTTGCCACAAAGCCTAGGCTCAACCTGAGTTCAATAACCAGAACCCACGTGAAGGTACTCCACACAAGTTGTCCTCTGACCTCCACAGCTGCTCTGGCACATCTGCACCATCACATGAGGACTGTAACACATACGTCTCACACACACACACACACACACACACACACACACACCACATACATAATAATACATAAGTTTTAAAAGAATATGGGCTATAGAAGACACAGAAACACACAGACGAATTTTCCAAGACAGTCACCACACTTAACCCCAGAGGGAATGGAGATAAGGAAGTTGTGTGGTTTCAGTAACTAGAGTCATACATAGATAGATAAGCGGGCATTTCACTATCTTTAGTACTAAATATCACACCATCATTTGTCCTTCCTAAGGCTGGATACTCCGGAGTAGGCGCCACAGAAATTAGGCTCTGTATTGGATACTCTTGCCAGGAGAATATGCATGCTGAAGGCAACTTAAAGAAGAAAATGTTGGGATCTGGAGAGGTGGTTCCATGGTTAACAACACTGGCTATTCTTCCAGAGAATCCGGATTCAATTCTCAGCACCCACATGGCTCACAACTGTCTGTAACTACAGTTCCAAGGCATCTGACACCGTCACACAGACAGACATGCAAGCAAAACACACATACACACACACACACACATATATATAATTTTAAAGTAAATAAGTCATTTTAAAAAGTAAATAAAAGGAGGAGGAAGAAGAGGAGGAGAAGAAGAAAAAGAGAAGGAGGAAGAGGAGAAAAGTGTTTATGTGGCTCACAGCCTGAGGGTATAGTCCATCACAATGGTCAAGTCATGGCACCAGGGGCATGAGATTAGTGAACACCAATGTTTCCCTCACTTTATCCATTTTATTCAGTCTGGAACATGCAGCCCACTTCTACTGGCCATATTAAATCTTGTTGTTGAAAATATAAATAAATGGCTAATAATGTTTATTATCAAAAGCTTTTAGATATTACAGTGGTATTGTCTAACCTGCTATCATAATCAATAAAAAAACAGACACCTGCTGTGTTTTAAATAAGCCTTATTTCAGCTGGGGCAGGGCAGATACTAACCTCCTAAACTATCCTGTATTTCCCAGTCCCACATCTTATACCAATTACTCTAATCATTTCTATCCAGGCTACCTCCCATCCATAATCCATAAAATACTTGCACATGTTTCCAATCTGGGATGCTTTCCTCCATCCACACAGATTCAGCCCTGTGCTTCTCTCCATGCTAACCCATGATGGCTCTGCTTCCTCTCTCCTCTACCTGTCTCTCTTCTCCCATGATCCTCTCTGTTCTTCAAGCCCATGAATCATCACCACACTTACCTCATTTATGCCCTGCCCAGATGTGTAGACAATCAGGGATAATTGGAGAATTTATCACATGGGTACAGGAGATGATTCAACATTCATAACAATGCCCATGGCAGAGTGGTAACCAGATCTCTGGGCACTGAAATCAGCACCTAAAAACACTATGCACAAGACCCTCCTCTAACAGGAACTCAACAGTTACATAAGCACCAAGAAGCCAGGGTCTGGTGTTAAAGTGTAGAGATTTTTTATTTTAAGTTGGGACTCCCCCCACCCCACACAACCGTTGTGGTTAATTTACCAGTATGGCCTAATAATGTTTATTATCAGGCCTATAATTATTATTATGGCAGTATTTTCTACCCCAACTAGCAACGTGTTATACTTTAAAATAGCCTTAGTTAACTGGGGACAGGGCAGATATCAATCCTCTAAACTACTTCCCATAGTGGGGCAGGTATGGAATACCTGTCCCAATTCCAAGCCATCTGGGTCTAATAATTTCTCTCAAGCTACCTCCCACCCATGATCCCATATACTTGCTAATGTTCTTCACCTGGGCCAAATCCTCCATCCATGCCGGCCATGTGCTTTCTCCTCCACCTAACCCATGATGGTACAACATCCTTTTCCTCTCCTCTCCCCTCCTCTGGTCTCCCTTCCTCCCCAGATCCCTCTCTCTAGCCCGGCCCTGCCTTAGCCACTCCTATCCCATTTGCCCTGTCCAGGTGTGATGGCCTTTATTGGCCAAATTGGTTAGGCTCTTAGACCAAGTACAGGTGGGGCAGAGACAGCAAACAGTAATTAGCATCACAATACATCAGACCAACCTCCAACAGATCACCAAAGTCATAGACAAGAGATGAAGCTTTTATTCTGGAGCTGCTTCAGAGCTGAGAAGGGGCATCAGGGGACCCTGGTTAGTGGTGTTGATCTGCCATAGAATGGTAGAACTGTAAGACATGAAAAGCTTGACCTGTGCTTTGGAGAGAGGGTGTGAGGAGGCCAGATTAAAAGTCTAGCCAACTCCATGACAGGCTTCAGCTTCTTGTTAGCTTGGAGTAGGCATGAGCCTCAACTTCGCAGAAATGAGCTCAGCAGTTACAGTAAACAGCAACCAATCAGAGATGGCCTACCACCTACCCAGAGGAAGATAAGATTTCTTAAGTTTAGTTTACTGTTGGTTTGGTAATATCTTGTCTTATGACTAACTTCTGACTGCTAACTAAAGTTGCCCGCACCTTTCCAGTCTGCCTGCACTTTTTCAGTTTAAATGCTCCAATTGTATTAAAGAGTATCAACCCGTCCCTTGGAATTCCCCTGAATGCCTTTAAAAAGAGCTTTCCCGGTCACCTCAGGATCACCATTTAGACAAAATGGTGATCCCTGCATGCTAGGCTTCTGCAGAAATAAAGGCTTCTTGCTTTTGCATATGGTTTCAGACTCCTGGTGGTCTTTGGGGATCTAGTGATCTGGACATAACAGATGGAGTGCTTGTCATAAGAGGTTGAAGGACAGAGTTTCAGCACCACTTGGAGGTCAAGAGGTCCTAGATAAGAGCAAGCACCAGTGTTGATGGTAATGGTTTGTATCCCTGAGAGGATGTCAATGTAATGGCCTCTAATCTGGAAGAAGGTAAAGTAAGTAAGGGATGAAAAGAGGAAAAAGAATCCTACCAGTGAGCACACAATACTGAGACAGTAACCAGGAAAGCCAGCTCCATGTGCCCTTCATAGTTATCCATTGGCAGCACAGTTAGATGTCTGTTCTTTTAGTCTTTTTTTTTTTTTTTTAAAGATTTTTATTTATTTATTATGTATACAATATTCTGTCTGCAGGTCAGAAGAGGGCAGCAGACCTCATTATAGATGGTTGTGAGTCACCTTGTGGTTGCTGGGAATTGAACTCAGGACCTTTGGAAGAGCAGCCAGTGCTCTTAACCTCTGAGCCATCCCTCCAGCCCCTGTTCTTTTAGTCTTTTAGCTGTATTTTATACTATCATCAATTTCTTGGCTTAGATAGAGCATTCCACTTCCAAGGACTTTCTTCTGTGGCCTCTTATCCTTAATGTAAACCTAGGACTGGATTGAGAGTCTAACTTCTGACAAGACTGCATTCTCAACTAGTTAGCAAGGGGATGTGAGAAAGCAAAACTTGTGTTTATGTTTAGGAGTGAGCGTGCTAGAAGGGGTAAATCCAGAGAGATGGCTAGGTGGAGGGCGGATCTATTTGAAGTGTGTGTGGAGGGAGATTGATCAAGTTTGTTCCAATGGAGTGGTTGGATAAGTGTTACCAGTTCAATTAGTGGTTTATGACGTACAAAGCGAGCAGTCATTTACAAGAAGTGAGCTTTGTTCATGAGGAAGATTAAAGGCTGGGAATGGGAGTAGGAGAATCATCACAGCCATAAAGCTTAAAAGTGACATCTCAGAATGATTTTAGGGAAGTGGGTAAGAAATTGTGTCAACTAAGTTTTTGTTTCCTTGATAAGTCACTCTGACAAAAGCAACTCACAGAAGAAAGAATTTATTTTGACTTATGATTCCAGAGAGTTAGAGTCCATGGTGGGGCAGAGGCAGCAGGTAAGCATGGGGGATGGAGCAGGATATAAATAAAAACAGAAAGAGTAAACTGAGAGTATGGCAAGGCTCTAAAGCCCACCTCCATTGACACACTTCCCTCAGCAAGGCTATGCATTCTAAACCTCCTGCAAACTGAGTATTCAAATGCTTGAGACTACAGGGGACCACCACAGACATACAACACTAGTAATACTGAACATCAGAAGAAATGTCTGCTATGGAAAATGGTGACGATAGGCTAAGTAGATAAAAATGGAATTATAATTCAAGATAAATGATGGCCTCAGATCAGAAATAATTCAAGAAGTCTCCTGAAAAAATAGGTCTAGTATAAACTTTCTAATCTGGATTGAGTTTTGCATAACATTAAGGGATTAAGAGGAGAGAGCTTGTACAATTATACTATAGAACTCCAAAAGTTAATAGAATCTTACTCACTCATCGGGGGTCCCAGAAGTGTCTCTTGAGTGAGTTTCACTGCATCTCAGTGGAAGAAAAGATAGAAATCTCTGAGAGACAGGCTGTTCGAGCTTCTTGGGTGGAACATCCTTAAGCTTGGGCAGGTAAACCCAGGTTTTAGGCCTTGCTATTTGACAGCAGTTGGAAGCATGAGCAGCACTTGATAGGTCAGTTCTAACAGATTCCGGTGGCCATTTATTTCGTGGGAGGGTTTTTAAATAGATCCAGCCCAGATGATACAATATTCTGAATCTCTGGGCCTAGTAATCTATCAGTTGGGAGGGAGGGCTGACCTAAAGGACCCCAAAGGGGCTGAAGAAGGCTATAGATGTGGGAATAGTGCAGGATCTTGAAAGAGTGTCCCAAGTTGTTTTAGTGCAAGCTCAGTAAAAGATAGCATCAGAGAGGGGGATCCAAGATGGCGGGGCCAAACACACACCTTGTCTGATCAGCAGGACAGCAGGGACTGTACAGCAACCTAGGGACTGAACTGAGGAATACAAAACACCAGTGCTGTTGATCCCCAGGTGAGAGGGGTGCAAACTGTGTGGAGCATGGGCAGGGCAGGCCTCAGGCCACCCACCAAATCCACAGAAAACTCCCTGGGTCCCTGCAGCATAGGACACCTGCTCCAGCACAACTGGCCTGAGTGCAATCTCTAATCTCCTGGGCCCAGGGGGAACTATGGGCTGCTAAAACACCAGGGTCACACATTGGTCTCTGACCCCAAGAGGCAAGCTGGTCTACTGGAGCAGCTTTCTGCTCTAGTATCTTTCTGCCTGCTCCTCAGCTTTCCTGGACCTCAATCAGGGAGCCAACAAAGATAGTGAACTAAACAGAGGTGCCTGACCTCCCTGGATCATAAACAGGGAGCTAAAAAGACAGTGATCTCAATAGAAGCGAGGAGGGTGCAGGGCTGAACACCATTGTCTATACCTCCCACCAAACTGTCTAACCATCAGAGACCACCAACCAGCTAACATCAGAGACATCACAATGGGAAGAGGTCAGTGAAGGAACACAAGCAACAACTCCCAGGACCATTTCATACCACCAGAAACCAATAGTCCCACCACCACCACAACAAGCCCTGGAGATAATATCACATCTGACATACAGGAGAAAAACTTCAAATCTGAGGTTACGAAAATTACAGAGGCCTTAAAGGAGGAAAATAAATCCCTCAAACTAGAACAGGAATACACAAAGAAAGAAATGAAAGAATTGAATAGCTTAAAGAAATTAGTAAAAGACAGGAAACTACAAACAGGAGAAGGAAATGAATAAAAGGATTCAAGACCTAAAAATGAAGATAGAGGCAATGAAGAAAACACAATCTGAGACAATCCTGGAAATAGAAAACCTAGGGAAGAAGACAGGATCTACAGACACAGAAAATGCAATCCGAGACAATCCTGGAAATAGAAAACCTAGGGAAGAGGACAGGATCTACAGACACAGAAAACACAATCTGAGACAACCCTGGAAATAGAAAACCTAGGGAAGAGGACAGGATCTACAGACACAGAAAACACAATCTGAGACAACCCTGGAAATAGAAAACCTAGGGAAGAGGACAGGATCTAGAGACACAGCAAACACAATCTGAGACAAACCCTGGAAATAGAAAACCTAGGGAAGAGGACAGGATCTAGAGACACAGCAAACACAATCTGAGACAACCCTGGAAATAGAAAACCTAGGGAAGAGGACAGGATCTACAGACACAGCATCACCAACAGGATGCAAGAGATGGAAGAAAGAAACTCAGGGATAGAAGACATGACTGAAGAAGTCAATTCAACAGTCAAAGAAAATGTTAAATCTCAAAAGTTCCTGACATAGAACATCAAAGAAATCTGGGACACTATGAAAAAACCAAATCTAAGAATAATAGGAATAAAACAAAAGGAAGACTCTCAGATCCAAGACTCAGAAAATATTTTCAACAAAATCATTAAAAAAGCTTCCCAACATGAATATATATATATATATATCATATATAGTATATGAAGCATACAGAACTCCTAATAGATTGGACCAGAAAAGAAAATCCTCCTGCCACATAATAATCAAAACACTAAGCATACAGAAAAAAAAAAAAGGAATATTAAAAGAGGCAAGAGACAAAGGCCAAGCCAAGTCACATATAAAGGCAAACCTATCAGAAATTATACCTGACTTCTCAACAGAGACAATGAAAGCCAGACGGGCCTGTTCAGATGTCATGCATAACATGGTATGTGGATACTAAAAGACCAGAGATGCCAACCCAGACTACTATATCCAGCAAAACTTTCAATCATCATAAATGGAGAAAAGAATATATTAAAAAAAAATACTAAAAGGAAAACTCAAACCCAAGGAGTGTAACTTTACCCAGGAAAACAAAGGAAATAAATAACTCTACATCCACAAAACCAAAAGAAAGGAAGCTCACACATATTCTACCACTACAAACAAACATTAAAAAAAAAAAAAAAAAAGGAATCAACAACCACTGGTCATTAATATCTCTCAACACTGGGGCTGGAAAGATAGCTCAAGAGGTTACAAGCACTGGCTGCTCTTCCAAAGGTCCTGAGTTCAATTCCCAGCAACCACATGGTGGTATATAGCCACCTATAATGAGATCTGATGCTTTCTTCTGGCAGACAGGCACACATGCAGGCAGAACATTGTGTATATAATAAATAAATAATTTTTTAAAATGTATATATATCAACATTGATGGACTCAACTCCTCAATAAAGAGACACAGGCTAGCAAGATGAATGGGAAAACAGGATCCATCATTCTGCTGCATACAAGAAACACACCTCAGCAACAAAGATAAACATTATATTAGAGTAAAGGGCTGGAAAATGGTATTCAATGCTAACAGACCCAAGAAGCAAATTGGAATAGCCATTGTAGTATCTAATAAAACAGACTTTCAACCAAAACTAATCAACAGAGATGGGGAAGGACACTTCATAATCATCAAAGAAAAATTACAGCAAGAGGATGTCTCAATCCTGAATATACCCCAAATACAGGAGCACACACATTCATAAAAGAAACATTACCTTTTTTTTTGAGACAGGGTTTCTCTGTGTAGCCTTGGCTATCTTAGATTTGCTTTGTAGACCAGGCTGGCCTTGAACTCACAGCAATATGGCTGCCTTTGCCTCCTGAGTGCTGAGATTAAAGGTGTGCACCACCACGCCCAGCCAAAAGAAACATTACTAAAACTTAAATCATACATCAAGCACCGTACATCAATAGTGGGAGACTTCAACACCTCACTGTTCCCTATAGACAGATTATCAAGGCAGAGACTAAATGGAGAGAAATAATGAAACTAACAGATGTCCTGAATCAAATGGACCTAACTGATATCTACAGAACATTCCACCGAAACAAAAAGAATACACTTTCTTCTCAGTACCTCTCAGAACCTTCTCCAAAACCGACTACATACTTGGTCACAAAGCAACAGATACAACAAGACTGAAATTATGCCTTGCATCTTATCAGACCACCAAGGACTAAAGCTGGGACTCAACAACAATAGAAAGAACAGAAAGCCTTCAAGTTCATGGACAGTGAACAACTTGCTACTCAATGACCTCTGCATAAGGGATAAAATAAAAAAGAAAATTAAAAACTTCCTAGAATTCAATGATAATGAGAGCACAACATACCCACATTTATAGGACACAATGAAAGCCTTTCTAAGAGTAAAATTCATAGCATTAAGTGCCTTCATAAAGAAATTGGAAAGCCGGGCATGGTGGTGCATGCCTTTAATCCCAGCACTCAGACGGCAGAGGTAGGTGGACTGCTATGAGTTCAAGTCCAGCCTGGTCTACAAAGTAAGTCCAGGACAGCCAAGGCTACACAGAGAAACCCTGTCTCAGAAAAAGAAAAAAAGAAAGTAAGAAAGAGGGAAAAAACAATTGAAAAAAAAAAAAAAAGAAATTAGAGATATTCCATACTTGCACCTTAACAGCTCACCTGAAAGCTCTAGAACAAAAAGAAACAGACACACCAAAAAGGAATAGATGGCTGGAAATCATGGAACTCATGGCAGAAATCAATAAATTAGAAACAAAGAGACCAATTCAAAGAATCAATGAAACCAAGAGCTGGTTCTTTGAGAAAAATCAACAAGATAGACAAGCCCTTAGCCAAACTAACTAAAAGGCAGAGGGAGAGTATTCAAATCAACAATGAAATGAAGTGGGAGACGTAACAACAGACATGAAGGAATTGCATCAAGATCAGGTAAACAAATTAAATGGCTCTATATCTCCTAAAGAAATAGAGGCAGTCATCAAAGGTCTCCCAACCAGGGGAAAAAAAAAAAAGCCCCGGGACAGATGGATTCAGTGCAGAATTCTATCAGAACTTCAAAGAAGATATATTACCAATTCTCTCCAAACCATTCCCTAAAATAGAATCAAAAGGAACACTACCAAACTCATTCTGTGAGACTACCTAAGCCACACAAAGAGCCAACAAAGAAAGAGAATTTCAGACCAATTTCTCTTATGAACATAGATGTAAAAATACTCAATAAAATACATGCAAACTGAATCCAAGAAAACATCAAAAGTATCATTAACCATGACCAGGTAAGTAGGCTTCATCCCAGGCATGCAGGAGTGGTTCAACACATGGAAATCCATTAATGTAATACATCATATAAACAAACTGAAAGAAAAAAAAAACACTTGATCATCTCCTTAGATGCTGAAAAGCATTTGACAAAATCCAACACTCATTCATGTTTAAAGTCTTGAAGAAATCAGGGATACAAGGCACATACCTAAACATAATAAAGAAAATATACAGCATGCCAATAGCCAACATCAAACCAAACAGAGAGAAGCTTTCATCAATTCCACCAAAATCAAGGACAAGACAAGGCTGTTCACTCTCTCTGTATCTCTTTAATATAGTACTTGAAGTCCTAGCTAGAGCAATAAGACAACTAAAGAGATCAAGGGGATACAAATTGAAAAGGAAGAAGTTAAATTATCACTGTTTGTGGATGATATGAGAGTATATATCAGTGACCCACCCAAAAAATTCTACCAAGGAACTCCTACAGCTGATAAACACTTTCAGCAAAGTGACTAGATACAACATCAACTCAAAGAAATCAGTAGCCCTGCTGTATACAAATGACAAATGGGCTGAGAAAAAAATTAGGGAAACTATACCCTTCTCAATAGGCACAAATATAAAGTATCTTAATTTAACTCTAACCAAGCAAGTGAAAGACTTGTATGAAAAAACTTCAAGTCTCTAAAGAAAAAATTTGAAGAAGTTATCAGAAAATGAAAAGATTTCTCATGGATTGAGAGGATCAACATAGTAAAAATGGCCATCTTACCAAAAGCAATCTACAGATTCAATGCAGACCTTGAAAGATTAATTTTCAACTTCATATGGAAAAATAAAAAACCCAGAGTAGCTAAAAGTAATCCTGTACTATAAAAGATCTTCCAGATGAATCTTCATCCTGGATCTCAAGCTGTACTATAGAGCAATAGCAATAAAACAGCATAGCACTGCCATACAATACACTGGTTGATCAGTGGAATCAAATTGAAGACCTGGAAATAAACCCACACACCTATGAACACTTGATTTTTAACAAAGAAGCCAAATCCATGAAATGGAAAAAAGCATCTTCAACAAATGGTGCTGGTCTAACAGGATGGCTACATGTAGAAAATGCAAATAGATCTATATTTATCCCTCTGCACAAAACTAAAGTACAAATGGATTAAAAACCTCAACATAATAAAACCAGACACACTAAATCTGTTAGAAGAAAAAATGGGGAAGAGCCTTGAACTCATTGGCACAGGAGACAACTTCCTGAACAGAACTCCAACAGCCCAGGCTCTAAGGTCAACAATTAATAAATTAGACCTCAGGAAACTGAAAAACTTCTGTAAGGCAAAGAAAACTGTCAACAGAATAAAAAACAGCCTACAGACTGGGAAAAGATCTTCACCAACCCTATGTCCGACAAAGGACTAATATCTAAAATATATAAAGAACTCAAGAAATTAAACACCACCAAACCAAATAACCCAATTAAAAAATGGAGTACAGAGGTAAAAAGAATTCTCCACAGAGAAATATCAAATGGCAGAGAAGCACTTAAAGAAATGCTCAATATCACCATTGATCATCAGGAAAATGCAAATCAAAATGATTCTGAGATTCCATCTTATACCTATCCAAACAGCTAAGATCAAAAACTCAAGTGACAACATATGCTGGCGAGGATGTGGAAAAAGAGGAACACTCCTCCATTGTTGGTGTGAGTGCAAACTTGTACAACAACTTTGGAAATCAATCTGGTGCTTTCTCAGAAAATTGGGAATAGTGCTACCTAAAGACCCAGATATTCCACTCCTGGGCATATACCCAAAAGATGCTCCACCATACAACAAGGACATTGCTCAACTATGTTCATAGCAGCTTTATTCATAATAGCCAGAATCTGGAAACAACCCAGATGTCCCTCAACTGAAGGATGGATAAAGAAACTCTGGTACATATATACAATAGAATACTACTCAGCTATCAAAAACAAGGAAATTTCAAAACTTGCAGGCAAATGGATGGAGCTAGAAATGATCATCCTGAGTGAGATAACCCAGACCCAGAAAGACACACATGGTATATACTCACTTATAAGTGGATATTAGCCCAACATAGATGTCCTCTGAGAGATTCCAACCAGTGGTGGATCGGGACAGATACTGGAACATGTAGCCAGACACTGAACGATGAGCTGCGAATTGTATACAAGAGGTGGGGCATGGAAAGACAAGGAAGAGGGAGACTATCAAGGCTGGTGGATCTGGATCCAGGTTGGCCTGCACAAACTGATGCACCAACCAAGGACATTGCAAGCAGAAGACCCCCATCAGATGTAGCCAATGGACAGCTCATTCTCCACATGGAGTATGAGAGAAAGCAGGGGACTTCCTGTGACAAGAACTCAGGTGCCTTTGATTTGATCACTGCCCCTTAGGGAAGAAATCCCATGGGAACACAGAGGAGGGGATGCAGGCTATCCAGGTGAGACCTGATAGTGTGTGGTCATATGGTAGGGGAGGAGGACCCCACCTCCTGTCAGAGGTCATGAGGAGGGGACTAGAATGGAAAAGGGAGGGAGGATGGGAACAGGAAGATAAGATGGGGGGGGGGATTACAACCGTAATGTAATGTGAATAAATTATAATAATAATTTTTAAAATTTGGAAAAAAAAAGATAGCTTCAAAGTTCTACCAGCCTTCCCAGCAGGTTGACAGTGACAGGCAGCATGGTGACAGTTCTTAATTTCAAGAGCTTCTATCACTCACTGCTTGCTACTGGAAATGAAGTTTGGACTTTATTTAAAAGGGATTAAGAAGTGCCAAGGGAGGAATAGTGTCCTAGGAGGAGAGTCACTACCTCTCACAACCTTCCGGTTTTAGTAGGGAAGATATCCACTAAGAGCTATTTGAAACCCTTGAAGGAAGAATATGAATGAAATATTTTTGTTTTGTTTTCCAAGACAGGGCTTCTCTGTGTGACTTGACTGTCCTGGACTCATTTTGTAGACCAGGCTGACCTCGAACTTACAGTGATCCACCTGCCTCTGCCTCCCAAGTGCTGGGATTAAAGGTGTGCACCACCACAACCCGGTTTATGAATGAAATCTTTTTGGACATCTTTTCTGAGAGTATCTCCCTTACGCTGAAGGGGAGGGGCCTGAGGTCTCCTTCCGGATTGGTCTGATAACAAGTGTGGTAAGCTTAGAAACTGGACCTTACAGTTTAAGGGACTCCGAATTTTGAGGATTTGGGCCCCAACAGTGTGATTGGATTAAGATATTAAGGATTTTCTATTGAGAAGATCCAGGGAACGACAGCTTATTTTCTGGACCCTGGAGCCACGCCCAACAGGCGGTTGTGGAACCTCATGGAAAGCCTGCCGGGTTCTTGAGGAGCATCTCGGAGATGGAGGAGGGTGGGGCTGCGAACAAGGTGGGAGCAAAGCTGCCCGTCTAGCCTGCTGTTCAGCTCAATTGACTGTGCACAGCAGAATATACTCTGAAAGTCTGTGTCCTGCCAGGCAGCCTCCAATTGGGAACTGGGGAGTCGGTCTTGTAGGCCTGTTCTAGCATCTCAGGTAAGACCAGTTATTTCCACCCAGGGGTGTAGAGAGGCCTTAGGGGTGGGGCCTGGCTGGAAGGGAGGTGATGCGATTTCAAGTCACTTTGGAGTTGGTGAGAGAAGTCTGACACCTGTTGATTCTACTACCTGAGATCCAGAGGAAGGCCCTAAACTGAGAGTCTCAAGGCCTTTGGTGGGATGTGTACACTATCGTACTTTGTTCCAGATTTATTTAGAAACTTCCGCAATCCAGAGAAACACAGCTACAAGTGCTCTGGGGGGAAAAAAAAAAGCCAGCCCTGTGCCCACCAAGCCCAAGACACTGGGCAGGGAGATGGGGGACGGGGGACAGGGGGGGGGAGACACAACGTTTGGCTTGAAACTGCCCACCTCCCCCTTTTCACAGGTCTGGGTAAAGAAAGAGGTTAGTGAGGGCAGGGATAACAAGTCCTGAGAAGAAAAGACAGGTAGGTGTCCACTTTAGAAGGTCATGGCCCCATATTCTTTAAGCAGTTGAATCCTCTGGTCCCTTTAAGGCTGAATAGAGGGGTTTAGCTCCCCAGCTAAACGTGGATGTCCAAATGCTGCAAATCCCTACTTTGTTTAGAGAGGTGTGGGAAAGATTGTAAGCTTTGTCACGGGTAAAAGCAGTCTTGGCAGGCTTTACCCTTGGGCACCCCATGGATACCTTGTGATAGATTGAGTGGAGCCATCCTGGGCCTGGAATTCAGGAAGCAGACCTGGGGACTCCACCTGGACTATTGTTTTTTTTTTCTTTTTCTTTTTTCTTTTTTTTTTAATTAATTCTTGTTACATCTCAATGTTTATCCCATCCCTTGTATCCTCCCATTCTTCCCTCCCCCCATTTTCCCATTATTCCCCTCCCCTATGACTGTTCCTGAGGGGGGGATTACCTCCCCCTGTATATGCTCATAGGGCTATTGTTTTTCTAATCGACCCTCAATGGGAGAAGGAGACCGCCCTTCGCACAGGACACAGGCTGGCGGGGAAGAGAGAGCAACAGGTTGAGATCGGGCTTAAGAGCATGTGGATCAGCGAACAGGCTGGACCAGCACGCAGGCCAGAGACACCTAGGGACCAGTCCCATGGAACGGATACCGGAAGGTTCACTCTTTTTTCCCTTTAACCTTTTTTCCCTCTTGTGTTGTATAATAAAGTTTAATTGTTAAGAAACAGAGCCCACAGAGAGGCCCTCTGTTGTTATGGCTGTGTCACCAGACTTAAAATGAAGATCTCCCAAAGAGGCTCCCCGTGTCTGGAGTTAGTATGCATCCCAAGAACCCCTTTTGTAGGGAGATTTGGGCCTCTGAAGTAAAAAAAAAAAAAAAAAGGTATCTTCATGAGACTAGCTTTTGGGGAATTAAAACACTTGACCTGAAGTGGATGTGTTTGCGTTGCAAACTGCTAAGTCATCTGTATGCCGAGTGCCAGAGAGAAACTGAAGACAGGGCATGTCTGAAGAACTGGCCCACCCAAATGCCCTAAGGAAAGGCAGTCTAAATGAACTGCTGAGAAATTTAGGAGACGTCTCCTGTCACTCAAAGGCAGATGAGGACCACGGATCCAAAGTGGGCTAGAGTATAGTGGGAGTTGTGGCAGACGCACCCAGGATGCAGGGGCCGGTGGATCTCTGTAAGTTTAAGGACAGCCTCGTCTACATAGTGAGTTCCAGGACAGCCAGAGCTAAACAGTTAGACCATGTCTCAAAAATAAATAAATAAATAAATAAATAAATAAATAAATAAATAAAAAGAAAAGACAAAGGATATGAAACGAAATGTCCTCAGGGGTCTAACGCTATGAACCAGGAGACACTGGACGAATCTGTCCAAGAGGATGTAAGGGCTGGGAACTTTAATGGTTATTTTTCTAATTCTCATTATTGTGACTAAATATCTGACAAAGAGACACAGCTCACCCTGGCTGCAGAAGGGTGAGGAAGACAGTCACAGAGGCGAGTGGTGGCACCTAGCTCACATGCTGCTTTTTATTCATCAAAGACCCAGCCAATGGGATGATGCAACCCACACTTATGGCGGGCTTTCCCACCTCGGCTATCCCTGTCTACAAACTCCTCCAGAGCTGAGGCAGGCACAGAGCTGTCTCCTGGGTAATTCCAGCTCCTCTCAACTAACAATGCGAACCTTTACAGGATGATTACTATACATTACTCTAGGGTGAGTTGAGACCATAGCCTCACTCATAACCTTCAGACCCTGGACTGTTCTGTCAGAGACATCTGGCTTCTTTACTACCAAAATAGGGATGCTACCCAGAGAGCTAGAGGCCATGAATTCACCGATGATCGGCTCTCGGCTTTTCTGTGTTCTGGGTCCCTTGAGGAATCTTCTTAGGGACAACGATGACATGAGTGTCCATTAGTGGATTCTTAGCACTGGGGTAGTCCAGGTTCTGACAGACAGTGGGAGCTTATTGGGTGACAAAAAGTCTGTAATAGAGAGATACGATGACATCTGAGGCCCCAGGCAGCTGCAGGCCTTTATAGGACTGAGCATTTTGGTATCAGAAATTCCATAAAAGCCCCTGCTAGCCAGCCCGATGGTGCACACCTTTAATCCCAGCACTCGGGAGGCAGGCAGATCTCTCGAGTTTCAGGCCAGCCTGCTCTACAGAACGAGTCCAGGACAGCCAGACTACACAGAGAGAAACTTTGTCTTAGAAAACAAAAACAACAAACAAAAAGCCTTTAGAGTCTCAAGAGGCCTCTAGAGCCTGAAGTTTAAACAAAATGTCCCTACCTAGGAGGGGATTGCGGCACCAAGTAGGTAGGGTCAAAAGGAACGAATGAAAAGTATTTATTATACATATTAAGAAGGCTGTAGGCTGGAGTGAAGTGTCTCTTCCAGACTATTTGGGTTCAGCTCTCAGCACACAGCCCTCTGTAACTTCAGTCCCGGGGGATCCGGCGCCCTCTTCTGGCACCAGGCATGCATACAGTGCATTTACACATCCAGGCAAAACTCTCACACGTATAAAATAGTTTCTTTTTTAATTTAAAAAAAAAAAAAAAGAAGAAGGGTGTAAATCGAACTGACTGGGACTTGCTATCAATACCAATGAGAAGGAAAGACGCTCCCATGTTGACACAGTATAATTGTGGTCCCTGCTATTCCTAGAGTCACCAGGAGCTCACTCACAGTGATGGAGACTACAAGAGCCCCATATAGCCTCAGGGGCCCTTCAATTCTCAAAGGGAGAGGGGCCTCTTTCCCTCTGGGGCTTCCGTGTAACAAAGTCAGGGCATTTGTTCCTTTTCAGGGCTGAACAAGGAGTGATGTCCTTGCACGGAGATTGGTCCTTTTTCATGAGGGAGAGGGAGCTATTTCCTTCCAGTATGCTCCCCCACCCACCCACCCAGCTCTGAAACACTGACATGGTCCAGGATGGGGCATGCAAACCAATGGATTTAGGAATGCCTTTAGGAATGCCTTTGAGTCAAGGCTGGTTCTGGTTCAGTGAACCAAATAGCCACTAGATGGAGTGCTAAGATTTCCTAAAATGGCATGGACCGGGAAAGGATCCTGGCCATAAACTGGCCAGGTCTTTTCTATTTCTTTCTTTCAGTCCAGCCATTCTGGCTTTTGAGGTTTCCTCAAAAGGACCTTAAAGGCCATGTCTAATAAAGTAGTGAGAGGGGTGAGGGGGATCACTCCTTTTGCTTACTAGTTGGAGAGGCTTATCTTTAAACACGGACAGCTAGGATGGCTTGATTTTCCAAACCCTCGCCGTCCGGAGTATGCACGCACTTCCCTTCAGCCAGCCTAGGGTGTGTTTCTCCCATTACATGTCAGACGTCTGACGCTGGCTCTTTTCGTCCTCCCTAATGGTTTTGCCGAGCCTTTCTCCCATTATTAACTTTGTCAGTGGGCTGACCAGGAGTATGATTGAGGGGTGCCACTGAGGGGTGCCAGCCACAGCTGAGTTACAGCTGTGAGCCTCATCGGCCCCAGGCATAGTAGGCTAAAGACTGATGGACAGCTGCTCTCCACACATGGGGCGGGTGGTGAGGGTGCTGGCTCAGTGACTCTAGTGTGGATTATATGATGGGCAAGTTAGACATGGGGGAGGGGGTGTGCGCCTTGCAACAGGGAAGGACATAGCTTGTGCTTGTTCCATACCAAGTTCATGAATGAGTATGTGAGGGAAAGTGCATATCTGGGCGCTGAGGGAGTGTTTTGGGGGAGGCTGGAGCAAAGACAGTCCAGTGGGGGCACACATGGTGTCCCTCCCACACCTGGGGGTGAGGAGTCCTGTGAAAAGCCATGAAGGCTTAGATATAAGGAATTTCAGTCCCTTCCTTAATCATGACAAACAGGTCTAATTGTAGGGTAAAACATAGCTTCATGTGCCACGAACTATCCAGCGATGTTGATCTGGAGTGGGGTTAAGAACAGATTCTGTTACAAACAAACAAACAAATGAGCCTTCTCTTTTTGAGAATGCGAGCATCGAATTCAAAGTCTCTACAGTACAGTCCCGGCATCAGCGGAGACAGCATGGAACCATTGTGTGTATCTTGCTGAGGTTTAGTATCCCCCAAAGACATGCTGTTTTTAGAGATGAGATTTGGTCTTCCCTGCCTTCAGAGTACCTTAGTCTCTGGATGCCTTCCCAGCCCATGACGGTAAAACCTGGCTTCATTTCAGAGCCAAACCCACTTCATTGGCCAGACCAGACTTCAGCATCAAGCCTAAGGACCTGTGTCGTCCCCTGAACTCACACTGCAGAGAAATGATTCTACAACGACCTTCACACAAATGCACACACACACACACACACAAACACACGTACGCACGCATGCACACAGGCATGCATGCACACTTGCATAACAAATAAACGTTAATGAAGTGAGTATTTTGCCTAAGGTAATTTTCACAGCTATTGCTGTTAGTTGTGCTGTGTCTTCGGCCCTCACCTGTTGAGAGTCTTCAGTTAGACCCGGTATTGACACAAACCACACTTCGCACCTCACAGAAAGAGGTGCTTATTCTCAGCCAAATATGAGCGACTGTGCTCTAGGAACGTGGACTGGGTTACCCCAAACAACATTCCAAAGTGCAGTAGGCCACATGACGTTTTTATAGTAGAAGAAAAGAAAGTCATAACTCAGCCATGCCGTGTTGGTGCACGCCTTTAATGTTAGCATTCCGGAGGCGGAGGCAGGTGGATCATTGTGGCCGGCCTTATCTACAGAGCGAGTTCCAGAACAGCCAGGGCAACACAGAATAACCCTGTCTGAGGGGGTGGAGGCGGGGTGGTAAGTGAAGGCAGGTGGAAAGGTCACAGTAAGCAAAGAGGGCTGCACTGTCACGGATGCGGACGGCATGCTTAGCTTCCCAGTTGTTGGAAGCTTTGGTCTGCTAAGAATACACTCCAAAGGTTTATTGAGAGTCAAAAGCATGTTAGTTCTACTACAGAGATGGGCAGTGTGTGGGTAGTAATGAGAATAATAGGTAACCTCAAATGCCTTAGGCTGTGGATCTACAACATTCCAGTTCGGCACAGGCATCCATCCAATCAACCCCCTTTCAGAATCTCCATCAGTTTCACTGCTGCTGTTCAGCATCTGGCTGGTCCATCCAGGTGCTGCCTGCTTCAGGACGAGAACAGATCAGAAGCTCTGTTTCTCTCAGGAATGGCTAGAGCACTTTACAGCAAGGCCCGCGCACTAGGTGAGGCTCCCACTGAGGGAGGTGGAAATGATTTCCCACCAGATGTTCAGCTCTTTTAGAATGAAATGGCTGGGATCAGATGACAGTGGAGACTTGGGAGCTCCATAAGCCTGTGCCGATACCAAAAGTGTTAGAGCCCTTTGTGGCATGCTCATACAGCAGAGGAAACAGGCAGCCAGCAGGCAGGCCGGGAGACATGCAAGCCTTCACCAGAGGTCAGCACCAAGCTAGCTGCGATGAAGTGGGTTTCCACGGCTGCCAAAGGCAATTCAGCCATCACTGCTTTAACAGGCAGTCAAGCCCTAGGTGTCCAGCGGTGATTCTTCCCCAGAATAAATGGAGTCTCAGATGGTCATGGTGGAGGAATGGCTCGAGTACAGGAGAACAAGGTAGGCAACCTTTGTTTATAAACTTTGGGCAGTGGGGAGGGGTTTGTGGGTGAATGTGTCTGATTCACTCAGCCGAGTGGTGCCAGGATACCTACATACAGTGACACAGTACCTCATTTACATGCAGTAGCATGGGGTCCTATCACACAAGAAGGAAAACAGTACTTAATTATCCTATAGGTGGGGGAAGAATTCTCAGGTGCGATTAAAGGTCATTTGCTAAAGGCTATGATCTCCTTAGCATAGGGTAGGGTATTCCAGAAACCCCCAGATTCTTGCTGAACAGGTTCTATCAGGAAAGGGTTGGGTCTGTAATCTTTCCTGAGGGCTACAAGGCACTCCTTAAAAGATCTGAGGTTGCCCAGATCAGGTGAAGGAGGGAGAGAGAGGCATAGGATGCACCCCCACCTGGAGCTTCAGCCATTCCTCTTCTCCACCCCCACATAGCTGTGCATGTTCTTAGGAGGTGCTGCCGTGTATCAGAGGTTACCTGAATGTGGACTGCATGATGCAGCTTCTGTGGCCGGATGGGACATTTTGGGAAGCAACACTCCTGTACAACTCGAGTGAAGTTTTTTCTTCAGTCTGTTGCCTGTTTTCTGTTTGGGGTATATAGACATTTGTCCACATCTCCCCAGAAAAAGTAACAAAATACTCATTATGCGGTTAATATGCTTCATCTGTTGAGTGTGTTTTCAGTGAACTTTATTCAGTTTTTCTTCTCTTCTTTAAGTATCGGAACCATTAAAAATTTTCCCTGTATGGCATTCACTTTGATCATCTGCTTATACATACTATATGCTACAATTGCTTCATTTTTTTAAAAAACCCATAAGCAATTGTATAATATCTGTATTTACACAGATGCCTGCGGTCACCAATCTATTTTAAGTAATTAAATAATTTCCCCAAGGTAAAAATACTAAACTGATTTTTTTTTTTTTTTTTTTTTTTAAGACAGGATCTCTAGTCTGGGCTGTGCTCATACCATGTAGGTGAGAATGGTCTTGAATTTTCCAGTCCTCCTGCCTGAGTCCTGGTGTGTGCCACCCCACCCAGAGCCTCCTGCTGGTCAGATAGGTACAGGTACTTGGCCACCTGACCATAATTTTATTTTATACATCTTTCTTGCAATATAGAAGTTTTATATATTTAATTTTTTTTTTTTTTTTTTTTTTTAGCTGAGACAGCAAGGAAGACAATTACAGTAGCACATGTGTTACATTTGGCTACAAGTGAGAGAGCAGAACTAGTCCAGAACACCACAGGTCCAGTACAGAGGGCCAGTGGGGCCTGTGCTGGTCGTGAACATGGCAGCCTCTGCGATGAGAGAGTGAGACTGCAGCTCCATTGAGACTTGCTATGGACAGCAGCATCCAGGCATCCAGAAGCCTCAGTGTGTGCACCAGCTGGTTCTCATGGACCTCTGCCTATGGAGTCTCCTCTCCCTACTTACCTCTCGTTTGCAAGAGTTTCAAGGATATTCAGGGCGATTTGGGTATTTTTGTTTTGTTTTGTTTTCTCATGCACCTAAAGTATATGTATTTGTTATTATTATGAGGGGAATTTTTATCATTATGCAACATGCCTATAATCTAGTGCTTGGGACATAGAAGCATGAGGATCAGTAGTTCGAGGACAGCCTTGGCTCTTTGGATTTATTTATTTATTGTTTTGGGCATTTGCTGTTACCCTAGCCTGACCTCAAGATCTCTGCTTGCCTAAACATGCTCCCCTGCCTCCCCCACAGGCGCACACACACATTCATGCACGCACACACATACACACGCACATACACACACACACATGCACACAAACACACACGCACACAAACACACACACGCACACACACATACACACAGGCACACACGCGCGCGCACACACACGCACTAGGATTATAAACAGGCATCACTGCTCCTGGCAGGGACAGCAGGTGGGAGGCCAGCCCTAGCTACCTTGTTGCACCAGCAAGCAAATCAAGTGGATGTTTTTGGTATGTTACAATAACATTTATCATTTGTTTTTCTGGTTTTGTTTTTGCTTTTTGTTTCTTTAAAAAAAAGAGTTGAGCGGAGTGTATTAGTATTTACCTGTAACCTCAGCACTTGGGAGGCAGGGTTTCTGCAAGTTGGCAGCCAGCTTCATTCATACAGTGAGTGAGTTTAAGGACAGCCAGGGCTACATAACAAGATGCTATCTTAGACATGAAAATAATATGAATATAAGGATTTGGGGGTTTAATTAAAAAATAAAGAATTTTGACTATATTATGTGTGACACGTTTCAGAGTGAGTGTACATTGAAAAGCAACTAATTAAACTAATTAATGTGTGCACCGATTCCCTTGCAAGATACCTTTTAATTTATTCCTTGTCTCTTTTGCTTATCGGCGTTGTGTATTTCTCTAAGACTTTAAAACAGAAGACAATAAGTTAATTAACTCCTGTAGTGGACACCTGTGCCTACAGCACTTGACTGTGGTAAGGGGTGTAGGTTTTTAATTACTACGAAGAGGTAAAGAAGAGAATGCTATCATTTGAGACTAAAATACCATGACAGCTGAGGCGGATTACTGTCATTTGTGGTTCTATTTTTCCGTCTTCAAAAGTGGCTCAAAATAGAACTCCCACAGTGCTCTTGAGCTGTTCCTCCTGTTATAGAACACTGCTGGTATGGTTTTTAAGGAGCTGGGGGCCACAGAGTGCCGTCTAGCTCACTGTGCAATATTTGGCATTAGAGAGTCTTACCTTCAGTCTCTTTCAAGCACTTTACAGTTTTGCTAGAAGCAGATAACTGTGCCGCAAAGGCCCCTCTGTTTTCTTAAATGTGGGCAGTGAGGATTCCTCAGGCTTATACATGCTTTCATTATTTCAAGTACTTGCATTTGGTTTTCTCCTTAAAACACGAGGCTTAGCCAGAGGTGGTGGCACATGCCTTTAATATGGTGGTGCATGCCTGTAATCCCAGCACTCAGGAGGCAGAGGCAGGCAGATCTCTGTGAGTTCGAGTCCAGCCTGGTCTCGAGTTCCAGGACATCCAGGGATACATAGAGAAACTCTGTCTTGACAAACCAAAAATCAAATAGGATGTTCAAACAAATAATGTGTTTATCAAGAAATAAACATTAACTCAGAACAGATGTACCTTTAGTGAGAATTTTGGAATTTTTGGCTTCTTTAAAAATGTAGAAATAGGGCTGGAGAGATGGCTCAGCCATTAAAGGCTAAACACACAACCAAAAATAAAAACACAGAAATATTATAAGAGTATGTTTTCATTTTAACCCAAGGTGTGGGGTTACGAAGCTTTCACAGCAGCTGAGTGTAATTTACCTCAAGCTCTAGCAGGGGTGTGAATTTGCCAGCTGCAGATAGTTTCTGCAGTTTTGTGATGTTTGGAATTCTGGGGACTTTTCAGAGGGTATATAAATGCTAGAGCCCTGATAAGGAGGTTGTTAGTGGGTTGTTGGTGGGTTAGTGGGTTGTTGGTGGGTTAGTGGGTTGTTGGTGGGTTAGTGGGTTGTTGGTGGGTTAGTGGGTTGTTGGTGGGTTAGTGGGTTGTTGGTGGGTTGTTGGTGGGTTAGTGGGTTGTTGGTGGGTTAGTGGGTTGTTGGTGGGTTAGTGGGTTGTTAGTGGGTTGTTAGTGGGTTGTTGGTGGGTTAGTGGGTTGTTGGTGGGTTTAGTGGGTTGTTGGTAGGGTTAGTGGGTTGTTCGTTCGTGTTGTTAGTGGGTTGTTGGGATGGGGTTAGTGGGTTGCTGTTAGTTGTGGTTTGTTAAGTAGTTGTATGCAAGAAGAAGCACCACGAGTCAGAGGGAGTAACGCGGAGGAACGGGACAGCGAGGCCTGGGCGGCGGCGGCAGGGCCGCGGCGGCGGCCCGGGCCCCGGCGGCGGCGCGGCGGCGGGCCGCGGCGGCGGCGGCGCGGCGGCGGGCGGCAGGGCCGCGAGGCACGCGGCCGCGCGGCCGAACGCGGCCGCGGCGGCACGCCGCCGCCGCGGACGCCCCGCCGCAGCCGGCAGCCGCCGCCGCCGCCGCCGCCGCCGACCGCCGCCGCCGCCGCCGCGGGCCGCCGCTTAGCGAACCCTGCTGCCGCCCTCCCCTTTGCCCCGACGGCGCTCCCTGCTATCCCCTAGTAGCGGTCGTCTCCCTCCTATCCTTGCCCCCTTTCCTCTCTATCCTTCCCCCCCACCCCCTCTAGTGTTCGGGGTTGGGGTAGAAAAGGGTTGGAAAAAAGAAAACCCATAAAGTAGCAAATGCTGGCTACATGTACTGTCTTACATGTGGGTGCTATGGGGTGCGAGTAGGAGCATGGCATGGTGTGTGTCTTTTTCTCAGTGTTTCAAAAGTAATGGCACATAACAGAAGAGATGGAAATAGAGTCATGTAACTAAGCACACACACACCATACACATACACTCATTTACAGTTCTTTTATCATAGGGGTGACATGAGATTTAATTAGAATATAAAAAATACTTCACACCATGCTAGTGTGTCTTTAGCATTTGCTAAGTACCAATCACAGTGCCATGTATTTTCTCTATGTGTTCTGTAGTAGGAGTGTGTGCTGATAGGCACCTAGACTAACTCCAAAACCTGACTATTGTGAATAGCGCCATAATAAAGATGTCTATACAGAAATGTATTTGGCATACTGATTTACCTCCTTCAGATGTGTCCCAGGAATGTGATAGCTGGTGTTAGGTCCTGCTGCAGGGCCTGGCTGGCATGGCCTGCCCTCTACCGAGGCTTCCCTTCCCCCCGAGATTCACTGTATAAGCCAGACATATTTCCTGGGCTCCACCTTTTTCTTCACCCCTTACCCTCTCTCCTTCCCTTCCCCCACCTCCCTACCCTCTCTCCTTCCCTTCCCCATCTTCCAACCCTCTCTCTCTCCTTCCCTTCTCCCACCTCCCTACCCTCTCTCTTTCCCTTCCCCCACCTCCACCCTCTCTCCTTCCCTTTCCCCACCCCTACCCTCTTTCCTTCCCTTCCCCCACCCCCTACCCTCTCTCCTTCCCTTCCCCACCCCCTACCCTCTTTCCTTCCCTTCCCCCACCCCCTACCCTCTTTCCTTCCCTTCCCCCACCCTCTCTCCTTCCTTCCCCCACCCTCTACCCTCTCTCCTTCACTTCCCCCATCCTCTACCTTCTCTCCTTCCCTTCCCCCACCTCCTACCCTCTCTCTTTCCCTTCCCCACACCCCACCCTCTCTCCTTCCCTTCCCCCAGCCCCAGCACACACTCCCCCATCCCTTCCCCCTCTCATGCTGCTTCTAACAAACCTGCATTTATGCAATAGCTTTGTGGCCAATTAGCTCATTCTGTTGATTTAATCAATCAGCTGGGTCACAAGGTAACCATATCTCTAAGGACTTTGTTGTTGTCTTGTTTGTTGGAAGCGGTAGCTCCAACTGGCCTTGAACTTGCGACATAGCTAAGGATGATCTTGCTCTCATCCTGCCTCCACTACCTCCACTTCCCAACTACTGCTATTATAGGCATGTGCCACTATGCCTTTGTCCACACTAAGCAAGCCTTCTATCAACCAAACTATATCCCAGGCCCTACGTAATGTTTCGGGATGTTTGATCGCCCCAAGATTGTGTTGTTTACCAGAAGAAAAATAAAACCTGCTTTTAATCATGGTGTGGCTCAGTCCTAGCACACATCTTTAATACAGGAGCTTTCTGCTTTAATATTGTAAACAGGATTTAAATAAAGTCAACCGCAGGTCAAGGGGTGGAGCAAGCAACCAGTTGACAGGAAGTAAACATAGGAAAAACCAGAGAGTGAGAGGAAGTCAGGAGGACAGACAGAGAGATGGACAGGAAGGAGAAGGGAAAGACATTCAGTCTGAGGGTTTCCTGAAACAGTGTGGGGAAGGAGCACTCTTCTTGGGCTATCAGATAAGTAGGAAGGTCAGCTGGGTGCTTTCTCTGTCTCTCTGAGCTAGCAAGCTTTAACCCCAGCATCTGGCTCCCCAGACTTTATTGGTGAAATCGGACAATTGAGATTTTTGTTAAAAACAACGATACAATTTCTTTATTTTTTTTTAACAGCTGTAGTTAAGATTCTTTTTATGCATGAGTGTTTTGTCCACTGTATGGCACTATCTGTGTGTTCCTGGTGTCCACGAAGGCCGTGTGTGTGTGTGTGTGTGTGTGTGTGTGTGTGTGTGTGTGTGTGTGTACATGTGGGTGTATGTATGTGTGTATGTGTGTGTGTATATAATTATGTGTGTGTATATGGGCATATGTGTGTATGTAAGGGTATGTGTGTATATATAATTGTGTGTTTATGTGTGTATGTGTGTGTGTGTGTGTGTGTGTATTTGAGGTAGGGTTCATTTACTATGTATCCCTTTGTAGCCTGGAACTCACTGTGTACACCATACTGACCTCCAACCTTCAGCAATCCCCCTGCCTCCAAAGCGCTGGCATCACAGGGATGAACCAAGCATGTCCAGCTCTTGTCTTCTTATTGTAGTATTTTACACCCTGATACAAATGAGTTCATAACATTTTTTCCTATTCTCTGGGAGAGAGGTGAACTAATTCTTCTTTCTCATCAGGTCCTAACAATGAGCCCCAAAGTACAGTTTCACCACAATTTACCTAGGGAAACAGTATCTACAGAGCACGTGAGGGGTTATTGCCAGGAGTGTGTGTGGCCCCAAAGCAGCCGAAAGTCTTCAAGCCCAGCATGGATGACAGCTTTACCATAGCTGCATAGGTGAGCCCTTCTTTGTCTGCTCTTCCCCAGTCTGTGTGCTCCAGTCCCTCCCCAGGACTCAGAGGCCACACACAGTTCAGAGTTGCAAACAAGGCTGGTAGGAGTGGCCAGAAACCCAGGGATTTTGGAGATTGCCAAATTAGTAAAGGACTGGAGAAATTATTGTGACATTTTTGGGAGTCAGTCTACTTAGTTTCACAAATGAATTTTTTTTTATGTAACATATACTTTTTTAAAAATTAATTTATTCTTGATACATCTCAATGGTTATCCCATCTCTTGTATCCTCCCATTCTTCCCTCCCTCCCATTTTCCCCTTATTCCCCTCCCCTATAACTGTTCCTGAGGGGGATTACCTCCCCCTGTATATGCTCATAGGGTATCAAATCTCTTCTTAGTAGCCTGCTATCCTTCCTCTGAGTGCCACCAGGTCTCCCCCTCCAGGGCACATGGTCAAATATGAGGCACCAGAGTATGTGTGAAAGTCATACCCCACTCTCCACTCAACTGTGGAGAATGTTCTATCCATTGGCTAGATCTGGGTAGGGGTTTAAAGTTTACCGCCTGTATTGTCCTTGGCTGTTGCCTTAGTTTGAGTGGGACCCCTGGGCCCAAATCTGACTATCATAATGTTCTACTTGTAGGTTTCTAGAACCCTCTGGATCCTTCTACTTTGCCATTCTCCCATGCTTCTCTCATCTAGAGTCCCAATAGGATGTCCTCCCCTCTGTCCCAGCTTCCTGGTAAGTGAAGGCTTTCGTGGGACATGCCCCTTGGGCTAGTATGCAGATATAAGTGAGTTATACACCATTTGCGTCTTTCTGCTTCTGGGTTAACTAATTATGATCACAAATGAATTTCTATGTTCTTCAGAATGTTTGGCACTAAAAGACTATGTTAGAATTTGGATCACAGCTGAGTGTGGTATGGCACATGCCGTAAATCCCAGCACTCTGGAGGTAGAGGCAGGAGGATGTTTATGAGTTTGGAGCCATCCTGGTCTACAGGACAGCCAGAGCTACAAAGTGAGACTCTGTCTGGAAAACAACAGCAGTAACAATTTGGATCACACGACAATGTAGTTGAAGAGAGAAAAATCATTCCAGAGGTTTCAGTTGTGTTTGACTCTGGAGACAGAGCATCATGATGGCAGAGGAGTGTGACAGCTACTCCCTTATGACAGGCCCTCAGGGACCCTCCCCCTTCCTCTAACTAGGCTCCAAGGCCTGGTTTTTACCTCAGAGTAGCCATTAGATTATGACCCCTTTGGGAGGGGGTGTTGACCCACTGATGTCTCAGGCTCCCAGAATCCCATCACCTTCCAAAGGCCCATGATCTGGAACTAGGTCTCCACAGAAGCCAGTGGCAGACACCTCATATTCACACTATAAAAGACTCTGTGAACATCTGATGAATATGTTAACGATGACCTAGTAAACAGAGTCTCACATTTGCCTTAAAATAAAGCATTGCTCTTCTCTGACCCCGAGAAAATGATAAAAGTGTGATTCTGACATAACAGGGGTTGTTTTTAATTCAAGAAAAACATGCCAGAATTCTAGGTCAAATGCCTTGAAGTTATTATTACCAATAGATTTTAAAATACCTGTGAAATAGAGCTGCCATTTAAAAATATAATTTATTGTCCATGTAGGATGTCACTAATGAACTATTTAATTGCGTCTCCAAATGGTATGAATTCAGCTTTCAAACAGAGGCGGGGAGCCAGTGCTGTGGTACTGTACATTGCCTTTACTGAAGCTATAGGAAGACTTTTTACAAGTTCTAAATTACAGATTCTTTGTAAAATATTCTTACTTGACTATTTCATTCTATAACAGTGAAGAACTGCAGGAGGCTCCCATGGTTGGCAAATAAACAAATGCTTGCCATATCTCCAGGATCTCCGAGGAGTAATACATGGCTAGCCTTTGCGAATACAGTGTCTCAGGATCTCTTTTCAATTTTTGTCTGATTTTCCTCAATAAAACCCAAAAAATACTCTGCAGCTTGGTTTAAAATAGAGGAAAAGAAATAGAAAGGCCCTCTGAGTTTCTAAATCCCAGCCGACTGAGTTCACGTAGTGTACAGTGAGTTAGCAATCCTTTCTTTACTTCCTGGGTGACGCTGCCCCTCCTAGTTCCAACTGTATGGCGACCTGATTATTTTCAGACTAGGACATTTGTTGCTGTTGTCTTGATGTTCTTAGAGTCTCAAGTAGCCCAGGCTAGCCTCAAACTTGCTTTATAGCCAAGGATGACCTTGAATGCCTGATGTTTCTCCCTCACCTCCCAAGCCTTGAGAGTGCTTTGCACCTCCACCCATATGCGATGCATTTTGTTTCTACTATGTTCAAGGTCTTTTAAAAATCACCTCTCCTTTTTGTTTGACCCATCTTTTTGATCACTAGGGATTTTCCCGTTATTTTATTTGTGATATAGTTTTCTTATTTCTTTTACTTCATTTTCTTCCCTTCTCTATTTGACTACTGGCTAAATTGACTTTAATTTGTTTTCCTTTATATTTCCTCACCTATTGACCCGATTCACCCCACTCCCACTTTAACTACTGAGTTAGCAACACCTAATTTGTAGAACATATTTTTATATCCCGTGCTTCTAATTTTAGCCTCAATTTATGGCTGCTATACTTCCCCCTTTATTGGTTGTCCCAGCCTTGCTTGCTTGAGACAGTGACTTGTTCTGCAGCCCTGGCTGGTCAGGAGCTCACTGTGTAGTCCAGGCTGACCTCAAAATCACAGAAATTCATCTCCCTCTGCTTTCTGGAATTAAAGCCATGCACCACCATGCTGGATTTGTTTTCTGCTTTACAAGTGGAGTATCTTGTATCCCATCTGAACTAAGTGGAGAATGAGTGTGAATTTCTGGTCCTCCTGCACCCGTCCCGAGTACTGGCATTACAGGCATGCCCCACCATGCCTGGCTTTGCACTGCTTGTGACTGAACCCAAGGGCTTCGTGCATGCTAGGCAAACTACCAACTAAGCTACATCCTACTCCTATCCCTGAACATTTTTGGCTAGATACTCCGGTAGTAAAAACATTTGAACAGTTTTTCCTTAGTTTATGAATGTGTGTATATGTTTGTAAACTATGTACATCTACATATGCACAAAGGAATATAAATAATTATATATAATTAAAAAACAAACCCACGGTTAAATTTAACAAATGATAAGATAAAAATATTTAGGCTAAAGCTCTAATGATTTCTTTCCCTCAAAGCAGTGGGCCGCCTGTACACAGAGGGACTCACAAGTTTGGGTTTATCTACCTGAGACGGTAGGAGGCCATCGTGTCCTAGGAGGCTTTTTTGGACAACTTCAGGAGAAACGGTGAGAATGTTGAGATTCATGTTCAGAACTCAGGATACCAAGCTCAAGATTCACACACAGAAGAGCTCTTCCCCCTTCAGAAAGGGGAGTCATCTCAGGCTTCATTCCCTAGCATGGGAGAAGGCACTGGAGGGGAGAGGTGGGGGCAAGACACAAGACTTCATTCCCCAGTGGGAAAGGGCGGGGACTTCATTCTGGGATGTGAGAGGGAGCAGGAGGACTTCAGCTCCCCCCCCCCCATATGGAAGAGGGAGGGCAAGATGGGGAGGGTGTATGCAACTTCTTCAGTGATAACAGAAAAGTACATTTTTGAGTTTTCTGGTTTTGTTTGTTTGTTTTTCAAAACAGGGTTTCTCTGTGTAGCCTTGACTGTCCTGGGCTCACTTTGTAGACCAGGCTGGCCTCAGACTCACAGAGATCCACCTGCCTCTGCCTCCCGAGTGCTGGGATTAAAGGCGTGAGCCACCACACCTGGCCCACATGGTTTCTTATACTGCTGTATATATAAAAGCTCTTGTCCTTGTTTGGTTGATATTGTTGTGGTAAACACTGTGATCTAAAGCAACTTGTGAGGAAAGGGCTTCTTTTGGTTTATATTTTATAGTCTATCAATGAGAGATGTCAAGGCTGGAATTCAAGGCAGGAATCTAGGGCCAGGAACTGACCAGCGGCTGCAGAGGAACACAGCAAAAGAAAGCCCTGCTGGTCTACAAAGCGAGTCCAGCCTGCCAAGGCTACACAGAGAAACCTTGTCTCAAACAAAACAAAAGACTTGTTCACAGGCCAATCCGATGCAGACATTTTCACAATTGAGTTTCCTCCTTCCAAATGGCCCTGCCTCGCATCACGTCGATGAAAATCGAAGCAGCAGTTCTTGCGCTTTCTTGAACACTATCAACAAGCAGACTCAGAGCCTGACTGCTGTGATCTGTCTGCGTGAGTTAACCCCAGCTGCTCTGTCAGAGACTCCACCACTTCAGGTGGAGGAGGCTGAGGGTACACTGAAAAATAGCGAATGTGCACTGATCAGACAGAATTGTTTGCATGTGTATGTGTGGTGTACATGTGTGTATATGTGCACGTTTGCATGTGTATGTGGTGCACACATGCATGTTTGCATGTGTGTGGTGTGCATGTGTATATGTATACATGTTTGTGTATGATGTGCATGTATGTATGTATGTGGTGTACATGTGTGTATGTATGCATGTTTGAATGTGTGTGGTGTACATGTGTGTGGTGTGCATGTGTATATGCATGTATGTTTGCATGTGTGTGGTGTACGTGTGTGGTGTACATGCATGTGTGCATGCATGTTTGCATGTGTGTGCAGATGTGGTTGATGTTTGGTCTTCCTCACTTTCCATCTTATATGTTGAGGCAAAATCTCTCACTTGAACCTAAAGCCAACTTGTTTTCTGGATTCTCTGTCTCCTGGGATTACAGATGGGCCACCACGCCTGACCACCATGCCTGCTCTCCATGACTGCCCATCATGCCTGCCCACCATTTACATGAGAGCTATGAACCAGAATTTGGTCCCTTATACTTGCATGACAAGTGTTTTGACCACTGAGCCATATCTCTAGCCAAGATATTTCTATTTTATGGAATCAAAATTGTGTATTTCACTTGTATTTTTAATATGAAAACTTGCAAATATACGCAAAAGAAGCACTGTTTCAGCAATTCTCAGTGTTATTTAGATGCTGAGATATCCTGCCAATGCGTATGGGAAATAATTAAAGTTGGTTTGTAAGCCAGGTTAAAGGCACCATGCAGGAGGAGCGGCAGCAGGCAGATGGACTCTCCGCAGTGTGGTTTGTAAGCCAGGTTAAAGGCACCATGCAGGAGGAGCGGCAGCAGGCAGGTGGACTCTCAGCAGTGACCGCTTTGCATGGCTGTGATGGGTGTGGCTTGGAGAGGCAGCAGGCCAAGGGCTGGGTCCTCTGATCGCTTCCTGCTGCCACTGCGCCTTCCCGTGCCTGTCATTACCGTGCTCCACTTATATCTGGCCTGGTGTGATTGGGCGTGTAGAGACCCTCGCTGCCTGGCGACAGCCCACTCATTTGGGCAATTTCCCAGCAGAGCAGCATGAAGATAAAACTTTCATAAACTAATATTGTTTAGATGAATTAATAATTTTACAGAATTCCTGATTTGATTTAAATAGCTTTTAGAAAGTTGGAGTAAGATGTTTTTGTCAGTATCTCTGATGTAGAAAATCTTGAGGAATAGTGTGAAGTACAAAAAAGTACACTCTGTTCCCTTTTTGAGTGCCCTCAGGCCTCCCCACCCAGAGGAGGTGGCCAAATATGGGGCACCCGAGTTCATGGTAGGAGCGGGAGGGAGGGAGGAACAGGAGGATGTAAGTGATGGGATAACAACTTAGTTGTAATCTGAATAAATTAATAAAAAAAATAAAACAAACAAATATGTTTTCACCAACATTTGAAAAAAAAATACACTTTTAATAGTTGAGCTGGGGACCTTTTGATGCTAAGGAGCAAGAACAATGCCCCAACTAGCATTGGCTGACATAATTCACCAAAGCGGGGCTGGTGATGACTAACTTCTTGTACCCATTTTGCCAAATGGCTGATCGGTTTATACACACACACACACACACCACACACACACACACACACACCACACACACCACACACACACACACACACACACCACACACACACACACACCACACACACACACACACCACACACACACACACACCACACACCACACATACACCACACACCACACACACACACACACACACACACACCACACACACCACACACACCACACACACACACACCACACACACACACCACACACACACACCACACACACACACACACACACCACACACACCACACACACACACACCACACACACACACACACACACACACACACACACATACACACATATACATATATATAAGTTTAGGTTTGTGATTCTTTTAAGATTTTTATAGGATTACTTTTTAAAAGATAATTGATTCTTTCTTTGTAACCACAAATTGCAGCCTGCCAGTACAAAAAGACTGGCTGAAAAGAAGTTACTTTGCTTACTTACACTTTGTTAACTGTAACAAGTTGCTTAGTTACAAATATATGTGGGTCTGGGGAATAATTTGTTTTCACATTTGTTTTTTTAACCCATAATACATAAAACATTTGATCATGTGAGGGTATTGGGGAACATGTTTTTCTACATACACTCATCACAATTGTTCCCTAAAGAAAAATAGGATGTAACAACATTGTGATTTTTTATACTGCTTCAAAGATTTTGCTGGGATATATAAGCTGTGAAATAAAATAAAATGAAATCAGACCATTAGATTACACTCATTGGAGTTTTGCTCCATCCACAAAATATGTGTGCGTGCAGTTGTTGGAGCTTTCTCATTTGCGTTTGCTCCATCTACCCAATATGTATGTGTGTATATGTGTATTATGTAAAGTTGTTTGGAGCCCTTTCTTTGAAGTTTGCTCCATTCAATAAATGGTTAAGATTATTGAAACTTTTTCACTGGACCTTGTCTTACTTCATCCATGGTGCGTGCGTGCATGCGTGCGCGTGTTTCTCTGGTTGCTGGCTATCATCAGTAGCAGAACACACCAGGAACCATCAGCTCTGGCCTACACTTGCCACCATCAGTGGAAGCCCCCATCGGTAACAATTAGTTCCAACCAAGAGAATCAAGCCTTTTATGTTCAGAGAAAAGTCTCTGGGTGATCAGTCACTGACACTACGCCCTGCCTCAGTTCACCTTGTGGTGTCAAAGTCAGTCTATTGTTTTTAAATTACATGTATTATCTGTATTATCTATAGGCCCGGCTAGCAATCATTCAAGACACAGGCACTTGTTATATTTTTGAATAGCCTTACTTAACCTGGGGCAGGGCAGATATCAGTCCTCTAAACTATCTCCCATAGTAGGGCCTCAGGCATGGGATCCCTGTCTCAATTCCATGCCATCTGCTTCTAATAACTTCTATCAAGCTACCTCTCATCTATAATCTCAAATACTTGCTCATGTTCTTCATCTGGGCCGGATTCTCCATCCATGCCGGCCATGTGCTTCTCCTCCTGCTAACCCATGGCGCCCTTCCTCTCTTCCCTTCAGGTCTCTCTCCTTTCTCCTCGGCAGTCCTTCTTCTTCCCAGAATTCCTCTCTCTCCGAGTCCACCACCTATCTCCTTTTCCCTGCCCAGGTAGGATGGCTTTTTATTAAGCAAAAGGTGGGTCAGACAAGAAACAGTAATTAGCACCAAAATACATCAGACCATGCCCCAACACCAGTCTTCAACACAAACTTGCCTCTGTAGTGGCTATCAGAAAGAACTGTGAACTACAGAAGCCAAAAGCTGACTCTAGGCATTTTGTGGTAGAATAAATGTTACTGATTGTGACCACCAAACAGCAGACTAATGAGAAAGAAGAAGAGTGACTCTGTAGCCCCAAGACTCAGCTTCAGTGTGGTCTAGCCATCCCTAGGACATTTACTGTCTCATTCACATTGGAGGAGAGGGGGGAGGGGCATTTTTAAAAATATATAGCCATATATTTGGTTTTCTGATAATATTGTATTATCATATAGATTATCTTTTGTGGGGTTTTTGTTTTTAAAATACATTTTATTATTTTAAAGCCTGCAAAGTAATATTTTGATTATGCATCACTTTAGAAGATAATTAATTTGAGGGAAAATTGAAGTCTTTAATATATTTATTTTTCCAATTGAACAGCATGATGTTGGAACTTGCAGCCCAGTTGGTAGAGTGTTCCCTGGCTGTTATTTTCAGCACCAGATAAAACTGGTGTAGGAATAAATTGAAAAAAAAAAAAAAAACTGGTGTAGGGGTGGATACATATAACCCCATCACTCACGAGGCAGAGGCGGGAAGATCAGAAGGACAGCATCTTCCTCCGATACAGTTCAAGGCTCCCCTGTCCCCCCAAAACACTCCACTCATTTATGTCTTTGTTTGCGTCTCTCTTTTAAAAATTCTTTTTAGATTGTTGGGGTATGGTCTGAGGCTTTGCATTTGACTGCTAATTATTTTCCTCTCTGAAGTCTGCTTGCTGTCTTGTATGAGCAGACAGACACTCATGTCCCTCAAAATGATGATTGTCACCTTGCATAAGAAATCATTTCTGATTGGCTGATTAAAAGGCCTAAACCTAGGCAGGGCAGAAGGGGGTGTGTGTGGCCATAGTTGGTGGGCTTTGAGGAGAGAAGATTCTTGGGAGGATCACCGTGGGATGGGAGAGAGGCAGGTGGACCAAGAGAAGGAACTCTGTAGCTCCACATGGGAATAAATGGCCCAGATGAACAACATTGGCAAGCATTCTGGGATTACAGATGGAGGTAGCCCTAATAGAAGTTATTAGAAGCAGCTGGCATGGGATGGAGGCTGGGAGATAATGGAAGGTAGCTTAGGAGTTAATATATGCTATGCCCCAGGTAAAATAAGGCTATTCTAAAATATATCAGGTGTCTGTGTCTTTATTGATTGTGAAAGGCGTTACATAATACCGTTGTAATAACTGTAAGCCTAATAAACATTTTTAGGCCATACTTTTAAAGTAACAGCAACATTAGATCTACTTATTTTAGTTTATGTGTGAGTGTTTTGCCTTCACACACACACACACACACACACACACACACACACACACACACACACACCACAAAAGACAGAAGAGGGTTTTTTGTTTCTTTATTTGTTTCTTTGTTTGGTTTCCTTGGCTGTCCTGGACTAGCTTTGTAAACCAGGCTGGCCTCAAACTCACAGTGATTCACCTGCCTCTGCCTCCCAGAGTGCTGGGATTAAAGGCATGCACCACCACACCCCACTGAGGGCATTTCTTGAAGCTGGAGTTACTGATGGTTGTAAGCCACCATGTTGATGTGGGAAATGAACTCTGGTCCTCCAGCAGAGGAGGACCATCTTAACTGCTGAGCCATCTCTCCAGCTCCTTGCTTTTGTACCATAAATTTTGACAGAGTCTACTTTTAGACAGATAAACGTCACTCATTAAACATTTGACATACAGGAGCTGGAGAGATGGTGCAGGGGTTAAGAATCTGGATGTCCTTGCATAAGACCCATGTCCCATTCCCAGCACCAACACAGGTCCTGGTTGTGAGTATTCCAGGTCCAGGGTGTCTTGTGCCCTCTCTGGCCTCAAAGAACACCAGACATAAACTCATTGCAATTACATGTGTGCAGCCAGGCATTCATACCACAACATTTTTAATATAGAAATGACTTTATGTATTTATTCTAGTGGATTTCAATCATTTAAAGAAATATATTGATTTTGCAGAATTTTCTTAATTCTATTAATATTTGTTTATTTGTTTGTTTGTTTGTTTTAGAGTCTCATATAACTAAGGCTGATGTCAAACTCATATATAGTGAAAGCTGGTCTTGAACCTTTGTCTGTCCTGCCTCTATTTCCCATGTGCCCAGATTAAGGCAGCTTCCAACTCAATACTGATTTTACGGAGATATATTGGGCTTTGTAGCTAACATTTAATTGCTGTGTTTAGGAATTGGTCCCTTTGCCCCCTTCCAAGTGCTGACATAACAGGCATGGTTACGTGATGCTGAGTCCAATCGAGGGCTTTGTGCTTGCCAGGCATTCACTCTTCTCCGCTGAGACACGCCCTCAGCCCCATAGCTTGCTCTTCTTCATTTTCTTGCTTGGCAAACCTATAATGTAAAAAATAGGAAGTTGTTGTTTTGCCTTTGTAATGTTTTGCTTCTTTTTCATATGTCGTCACATAGGCTAAAATGGTTAGGCAATATTAAATATTTAATAATGATAAATAATACATTTTAGTAGGTTCTGACTTTTTATTTGTAATCCTATTCTTTGTTTAATTTTACATAGTAATGTGTTGTTATTGAGAATATAAATGTTAAATTTCATTCAGAAACTTTTCAACATGTACATAAAAGATCATGTAATTTTTCTTGATAAGTTAATAAAAATGAAAATTAAAAAGTATGAATAGCATATGCGTGTGGATAAAGATGCTCCTAGAAGCCCTATGTTATTAAATGAAAATTCCATGGCTGGGATGGGCTAAAGTCATACAAAATAATATTTTTATTTAATAATGTGGTTATTATGTATACATACACACACAAACACGTGTTTGTGTGTGTGTGTATGTGTGTATACTGTTGCTGGTAGATGATATTCACAAGCCATTAATTTCTTGCTATTTGGTAGGTAACAATATGCTTTTTAATTAATTTATTTTTATTTTATGTGCAGTGGTGTTTTGCCTGCATGTATGTTTGTGGGAGGGTGTCATTGGAGTTACAAACATGAGCTGCCATGTGGGTGCTGGGATTTGAGCCCTGGTCCTCTGGAAGAGCAGTCAGTGCTCTTAATCGCTGAGCCATCTCTCCAGTCCTATGCCTACTAATATTTTAAGGAAGTTCTTTCATCTTTCTGCCATGGTGAAACTATGTTACCTCTGTGTGTTGGGTGAGCCGATGTTCATTGACTCCTTGGGATTTAAAATGTGGCTAGTGCAACTGAGAAGCTAAATTTTCTTCTTATCCGACTTTAATTATTCTAAGCTTAAATAGTTATGTGCAGCTAGTGCCTCCTTATTAGACAAAACAACTTCAAAGCACATCCCCCTCTGAAAGCATGAGTGCCTTAGGATTATCTTTCACCTCTAAATGTCCTCTTATCTTCACCACTTACTGTTTCACTGTTAGTAGCGTGACCCTTCAGAGGTACCATTACTCTGCTCAATAAAATTATTTATGCTTGGAGCTTTTTCTCCTTTTTTTTTTCAGATTTATTTTTATTTCATGAGTGTTTTGTCTGCATGCACTTATGGGCACAACTTGTGCCCAGTGTCCACAGAAGCCAGCAGATGTGCGGAAACTCCTAGAACCGGAGTTGCTGATGCCTGCTAGCTGCTGTGCGGGTACTAGAACTCAAATCTGGGACCTCTGCTCTTACCTGCTGAGACATCTTTTCAGTTCCACACATGCTTGGGCTCTTCTATCCCTCCCCCAACTCCCTGAGGCAGGGTTTCTCTGGGTAGCCTTGGCTGTCCTGGACTCATTTTGTAGACCAGGCTGGCCTCGAACTCACAGAGCAGCCTGCCTCTGCTTCTCACAGCATGCTTGGATTTTTAAAATTTGGCCTAGGTTTGGGGAGATGGCTTCGTGGTTGTCCTCTCACCTCTCTATGTGTGCATCCACACTCACACGTCACACACACACACACACACACACACACATACACTTAATAGTAGTAGTAATAGCAATAATAAAAATAAGCGTTTGATTTACGGCTTCCTCTCTGAGACCTGCCTATTCATTATTCTGAGGGAATATGATATCCTGTTGTTCTCCGCTCCCTTTGTTCACAAGCTGTCACTTCTTTCTGTCTGTGTGATTTTGCATCACACAGTTGCTAGTTTGTTTAAAAAAAAAAAAAGAAGAAGGTGTTTTGGTTTAAATAATAATACACATGAAGATCTTGCCAAATATAACATGAATAATTCTGTCAATGAAATTGCCATAGATGAAAATGATTAAGAAGAGATGGCAAAAAAATAAAAAATAAAATTTAATGAGACCCGCAAGAGTAGAACCATACTTTAATATGGAAATTGTAGCTGAATCATTGAAGTGCTTTTCAAAAAGGAATCTATTTCACTGAATCTATTACTATAATTATGCTTTAAGCTTGCTAAAAATCTGCACTTCAATATACAGCAATTTTATTTGTAGTAGCACATCCAGTTCCATTGTTATTAGAATGTTGAGGTTTGGCAGTTGACTTGGGGCAGCCATCTTGCATACTTTGCTCCTGTATGTCAGTGGCAGCAGTATGGATGCATATTTTAAAAGCAGATGGGTTCAAATGACCTAAAAGGTCAAGGAATTGCTTCAGTGGAGTCTCTTTGGGTTAACAGATCCCAGAGTACTATTTTTAGAGATTGGAACAGCCATTCATTTGAAGCTAAATCATCTCTAAGAATTCATCTTTTAAAACATAATTGTCAGTAGTTAAGACTAATGGTAGCTGCATAACTACAGAAAGCCAAAAACTTATTCCAAATGAAACTGTCTGTGACCAAAATGCAGACACTGAAAGTTTTAAAATATAGGGCTAGATGAATACTTAAAAATTCAATTTCAAAGTTTTGAAATATATATTTTCCTATCGTGGAAAAAATTACCAACACAGACGCCAAGTCTGGTGGTGGAGGCAACTCTAGACGGCTGAGTGCTCGGGAAGGGCAGTCGGAGAAGTTTAGTCACTTAGATCAGAAGCAAGCTGCTTGGACTAGTGTCTGGATAAAACATAACTTCATTGTATAGGCGTTCACCAGTTCACAATTTATAATATAATTTAAGCTTGTGTTTTTCTAAAGAAACACAGTTGGCTAACAAATAATAATATAAATACACAGGAAATGATGGGACATGGGGCCAGTAAGACGGCTTGGCAGGTATCACCACCCAGTGTGGTCACTTGAATTTGATCCCTATTGATGGAGGAAGAGAACTGACTTCCTTAAAGTGCTCGCTGTCTGCTACATGCTCAATGTAGGGATGTATGTGCACACGCATAAGTAAAGAAATAAATGACCAAATAAACAAATAAATAAATGTGATAAAACTTTTAAATGATGTGGTATTTATGGGGTTCCTTGCTATTTCTTTTTTTCTTTCTTTTTTCGTTTGAGGCTTTCCCACATGAGTGCATTGACTTCATACCTGAGTATATTATATTTGCATCTTTTCCACTTTCCCTCCTGTTGCTTCAAGTCCTCCCTTCATTTCTATCTGACCAGCTCTTGGAAGTCATATCCTCTTGTATATTTATTTTTGCTATACACACACACATACACACACACTCACTCATACACACACACATACACACACACACACACACACACACACACACACACACTCCAATTAGTATTGCCCTTATTTGCATGTGTTTCGAGCTGACCACTTAGAATTGGGATCTTATCCAGAAACAAATAAACTTCAAAGCAAACACAGTGGTCTTCTCTCCCCACAACAGCCATTGTCTGCCTGGAAATTTTCATGAAGTGGGGCTTGTGAAATTTTCGTCCATCTGTCTTGACGTGTCAACTGGGGTATGATCTTTTGCACGCCTTGCACAGACAGCTATATCATTGAGAGTTTCTAGAAGCAACACTGAGAGGGGGGAGTAAGAATTCTTAGTCTTAGTCATGTGCTCTGTCAACAAAACAAAACATTCTGCATAATTCAAACATAAAGACAATCTTCATTTTGTGTGTTTGTGTTGTGCCTCTTTTTGTCTGGCTTGGGCTGAAATCTCTCTGGGTGCCTGTGATTATGGGCACACATCACTGCTCTTGGCTTAGAAAGAGACTTTAATTCTCTTTGTTGGGAAGAGCTAGAAGAGAAACACTGGTAGGAAGACACACACCTGCTACCAAGCAAGCGCTTGCTTCTAGCACCTTCTATGTAGCCAGTGCAGGAGTTCCATGTTCACAGAGAAGCACTTCATAGCCTGTGTAACTCTAAGTTGAGACAGCTCTGCCTCTGTGGCACGCCAGAATGTTTTCTGTTCCAACGGGTGACTTCCATTGGCTGAACTTCAATGGAAGCCAGTTGGCAGAAGTTTCTGGAAAACTGTACAGGCTTCTAGCCCTTGCTTTGCAGTATAAAATATAACCAGAGAAGGGAGAGTTGAAATATTAAAAAAATAATTGGTACAAAAATAGTATCAGTTAATTAGGTGGATGTTAAATAGTTTTAAATAAGTTACATTTGATAGAATGGTTTGGGGTAATTGTACTAACCAACTTCTTTCTAGTCCTTTCTTGTCAATTTCTGCTATTGAAACTAGCCAGAATGTCAACAGCAGACCAGCCAGGGAATTAAGGAGAACTGGGGAAAGGAAAAACGGCCACTGCAGGACAAGCCCATGGCAGACACAGGATAGCTTGAAGGCCTGCAAAGGTTTTGAAAAACAATTCACCTTTCTGCCAGAAAACATTGAAGTTAGGGGTGGGAAAGGGATACCACAAGAAATGGAAACCCCTTTGTGTTAAGAAGCAAGAACCTGAGAATTACAGAAGAAAAAAAATCTATAGCCACTAATTATCTATGGGAGAAGAATGAGCCCACCAGAAGTGCAGACGTCACTTACAGGGCACCTTCCTCCAGTCTGAAGCACTTTGGTTTTTTGCTTGTGCTAAAGGGAAGAATGTTTGCATAGGCACTTTTCCTAAGTTTGTGCATAATGATTTCCCAGCCCACTTCATAGTTAAGCCAAGGGAAAACACTGGAGGGTAAAAGCAATGGAAAGAACACAGATATATATGGCTCGGCCGTTGCCCTTGCAGGTCCTATAAACATTTGAAACACACCCCTAGAATGCTAAGACTCCTAGTACCGTCTCACAGAGCAGGCAGTCCGAACAGCATCCTGCAAAGATGCCCAGTCCTCAGGCCTCTGTAAGTGTGACCAAGGGACTTGGTGCATGAGATTAAGGTTAAGGTCTTGAAGTGCAAACAGGACTCTGGATGAGGAAATCCCTTGGCAGTGAGGGAAGAGCCTTCTCCAAACTTCTCTGGAGAGGTGGGGCCACGGATGACAGCTCGGATGAAGGAGCAGACAGAGGAAGGTGGCCGTGAGAGCGGAGGGATCTGGACAACACAGGAAGGCTGGAGGAGACAAGAAGATTCTTCCTTGCAGCTTCCACAAAAGAATATGATGTGTTGATGGCCAGGTTCGAACTCAGTTAGACCTACATCTGGCTCTTTTTGCCTTGGCCATAACATAATAAATCCATATTGACTTTAAGCTATGATATCTTGAGTCATTTGTTACTACGACAACAGACAACAAATGCACTCATTTTTCACTTTGGCCTTTTCCTTCACACACAGGCCAGCACAGAAAGAACCCTTGGCAGCTCTCTAACACTGCAGCTAGCTCTGGTACTGACTGGGCTGTGCCAACGCTTTACAAGCTGTGAAATAGCGAACGAAGCTTTCGGTTGCAAGAGTCTAAATCAGTGGCTTTCGTGTGTGTGTGTGTGTGTGTGTGTGTGTGTGTGTGTGTGTGTGTGTTGCATGTGGAGTATGTGTGTTGAGTGTGATGTTTGTGTGTTTGGTGTGGGTGGGTGGGAGTTGGTGGGTAGTGTGTTGTGGGACCCCAATGTTAGGTCAAAGTCTGGCGTTTCTGTTTCCGGATAGCCTCTGACCTCACTATATGATGGCAGACTCCCTTTCTCAGTGAGGTCCCGTCTGCGTTCATCTGGGGGACCCTAGGTCTCCTAAGAAGCATCGCATAGCCCTCAGGGAAGATTGCAGGCCAGACCCTTTCCTGATAAGAAACTTGTTCAGCAAGCACCTGGGGATTCCTAGAGATACTCACCCATTAGATATGCTAATAAGATGTCTTTGTGTCTGGGCTTCCAACCAACGACCTTTTAACTGTACCTGGAGATTCTCTCCCATCCATAAGATAATGAAGGACTGCCTTTCCTTAGGATATGACGGTTTTGTTACATGTAGATTAAGTATCGCTGGCTCCCCTAGCCCTATCGAATCAAACGCATTCACCTTTGAAACCCCTCCCACTGACCAAGGTTTATAATGTCGCTGATTCATGAAAATAAAGGCTTGCAGGCTTCGAGTCTCTCTCTCCACTCCTCCACCACGACCCTCTGAGCCTCACCATTTATTCTGAGGAAGAATGGCCGCTGGATGCCTGGGATGGCAAGCCTGGGATGGCAATGTCGGAACTGCCCTGGCAGCCACTGAAGCTGGCTCCATCGCTGTCCGCTCGCGTTGACCACCAACGAAGCACCCACTGGGCCTGCAGCTCACCGGACCTGCCCTCTGGCCAGTTTCGGGCATAAGCCCACTTCCTCTGGGGCACTTAGTAGGGCAGCTTAACAAAGGGCTGTAACACTTTTGGTATCATCACATGCTTTGGAACTCCCAGGTCTCCACAGCCATCTGATAGCAGCAAAGTCGTTTTAAAGAGCTAACTGTTAATACCCAGTGGAAAACTTATTTCCACCCCCTCCCCACCGTGAGACCCTGAGCCCTGCCTATTGCACGGGCCTAGCCCTGAGCGCTCTAAGCTGCTCCTCAGTGAGAGCTGCACCCTCTGATCTCAGGGTCCCTCTCTTCCTGTCTGGAAGCAAACAGCGCCTGGAGCAGCCCGCTGGATCTGAACTCAGGTGCAGCAAGAATTACCACTGAGCCGCCTCAACAACCCTCAAATTTATTTTTCATTTCAACATACCACTCACTTATAAGACATACATTTTACTATCAGTTCACCTATGTAATGTTTCATGAAGCACTAATTACCTCTAACCATGTGTCCTGACATCCCGGTTTTGTTTATTTTCTTTGTTATATGAAAATTAAAATGCGCTGGCAGCTATCTCATGATTTACTAACAGATCTCAAGCCTAACTGAGTAATACTGAGTATTATCCAACAAGTAGTACTCACCTGAGTAATACTACAGTTCTGCAGTATTACTCAGAATACTACAGAATGTAAAGTTCCTGAGTGAATATTTTTCTGGTTTTTTTGTTATTGTTGTTGTTGTTGTTTGTTTGTTTGTTCTTGGTGTGGAACCCTAACTATTCATCCGCAACATATATAACACTGTTTCATTTTAAACGTTTTTAATATTCCTTATTAATATGACAAAATTTGTTCAAAGTAAACCTTGGACCCATGACAGTTTGGAAATTAAGCCAACGGCAAGAAAAGCTTCTCAGCAACGAAAGAAAACACTCTAGACACAAGTTTCAAACATTGCCATGGGATTAGTTCTGCTTTTCTATTACTCAGTTTGCTCATTTCTCCTTTTTATTCTTAATATTTCCCTTTTTTGTGTCTAAGAAATTACTTGCTTCTCCCCCCCCCACCCCCCATAGTTTAGGCTCATTTATTCCCCTCCCTGACCTTGGCCTCTCTGACAGTTGGAGCATTTTTCAAAACTTAATGTTAAAGCTGGGCATGGTGGCACACACCTTTAATCCCAGCACTTGGAAGGCAGAGGCAGGCAGATCAAAGTGAGTCTAGGACAGCCAAGGCTACACAGAGAAACTCTGTTTCAAAAAACCACAACCAAAAAAAAAAAAAAAAAAAAAAAAGAAAGAAAGAAAGAAAAAGAAAAAGAAAAAGAAAAAAAGAAAAAAGAAATCAAACCAAAACAAAAAAAACCTTAATGTTTTCTTTCAGTATCCACTTTGTGTACAGGTCTAGGAAATTATCAAGGAAAGTTTTCTGTTTAAAATGATGCCTGTTCTCATTTCCCGAGTCTCTTTACAAGTTGGTAATGAATAAATGTTGAGATTATGTTATCTTCTGCTCTGTCATGTTCTAAAACAGACATCTCCCCAAACCACAGTGGCTTTGAAAACAATAAGTTTTGGTGTGGGGTCTGCTTAAATCCAACATAACTGAAACTCCCGGTCAATACAGATGACAAAACTATGTTGTAATCAGGCTGCTGTAATGAATCAGGACTACAGAACAGACTCAGGAACTGAGCTACGACCCTGAAAGGATGTTGTACAGCATATTTAAAGGATGAAATCATAAAATGAGGGGAGCGGGGTGCGCTATAGCACTGTCAATTATATTTTGACATAAGCGGTTGAGCAATTGAGTTTCCATCTATCGGGATAGGAGTAGGTTCCTGGGGCAGAGAACATGAACTTAGTTGACCCTGCCAGTAAGATGGAGTCATTATCCTTGAGATGTCTGGACTCAGACACCTGTCTCCTTACAACAGAAGCTGTTCAGCTATTGGGAAGTCCCCAGCTCTCCTAGGGCCTGGGACCGTAAACTTAGTTTCTCCCTATGATTAAATGGCGTCTGGAAACGAAATGGTAGCACTTAGAATGCATTTCTTTTGCTTGTTCCCAACAGTTCCCTAGTCATTTGTTGTGTACATTGGTTAAAATTCTGCTTCTGAACGTGCACTCTAGCATGTAGGCTGAAAGATCAGCCCTTTCAGAGAACATTCCGGCTCATAACTAAACCACAAGATGCCTCTAACACAGCTTCTTTCCAAATATGGAAATCATCAATTCTAGAGACCAAAAAAGGTCAAACACTAAACTTTTTTTAATAGTTGTTTTTACTACAGTATATTCTGATCATGGTTCCCCTTTCCCAAACCCTCTCAGATACTTGCCATCTCACCATGCCCACGCACTTTCTTCTCTCATTGAAAAGAAGTAGGCATCTAAAAAATAATAATGAAATAAAGTAAGGTAAAATGAGAACAAACAAACAAGAATAGGACAAAACAAGCAAACAGAAAAAACAGCCAAAGAAGAAGTATAAGAAACACCTATAGAAGCAGAGACACACATTTACACCTATAGAAGCAGAGATACACATTTACACCTATGGAAGCAGACACACACATTTACACCTATGGAAGCAGACACACATTTACACCTATGGAAGCAGAGACATACATTTACACCTATGGAAGCAGACACACACATTTACACCTATAGAAGCAGAGATACACATTTACACCTATGGAAGCAGACACACACATTTACACCTATGGAAGCAGACACACATTTACACCTATGGAAGCAGACACACACATTTACACCTATAGAAGCAGAGACACACATTTACACCTATAGAAGCAGAGATACACATTTACACCTATAGAAGCAGAGATACACATTTACACCTATGGAAGCAGAGACACACATTTACACCTATGGAAGCAGACACACACATTTACACCTATGGAAGCAGACACACACATTTACACCTATGGAAGCAGACACACACATTTACACCTATGGAAGCAGACACACACATTTACACCTATGGAAGCAGACACACACATTTACATACACAGAAATCCCATAAAAACACAAAACTGGAAAACAAGATATGCAAACAAACAACTGGGAAGGAGGAAAAAAGTTCAGATAAAGCATTATGAGCCAAAAAAAAAAAAAAAAAACCATCCAGTGCCATTGAGTTCATCTTCTGTTTGCCATCTATTATGAGGCAAGGGACCTGCCCTTCAGTATGATTTGTATACCAGTTAGATAGAATCTGATGGAGAAAATTAACTTTTTTCTTTGTGAAGGTTATCATTTGGAGAAAGCTTCTAGGTTAGGCATGGGGGCTTGGGTCCATTTTCCCCTCTCAATGCTGGGACCCCACCTCTCTTTGACCTGTGCAGGCCCTGTGCTACAGTCTCTGTGAGTTCACATGTGCATCAGTCCTGCTGTGTCTGTAAGACACTGTTTCCTTGTTGTCTTTCATCCCTAGTGGCTCTTACAGTCTTCCTGCCTCCTCTTCTGCAGTGTTCTCTGGGAAAGTTTTGGAGACATCCCATTTAGGACTGACTGTTCCAAGGTCTCTCACTCTCTGCACACTGTCCACATCTCTGTGTTAGTTCCCATCTCCTGCCAGAGGACGCTTCTCTGATGATGGTTGAACACAACAACTGATGTCACTAGGAGTTGTGTTGGGCCACGTTCCTTTAGCAGAACAGTAATGTTTGGTTTTCCCCTAGGTCCCAAGTCTATCTATTCTCGCCAAGGAGTGTTAGGCATGGGTTACATCTCATGGAGTGGGCCTTAAATCCAACCAGATAGTTGTTGCCTACTTCTGTAACTTTTGTGCCACTATTTCACAAGCATATCATCCATGGAGGTCACCATTGTAGATTAAAGGGTTTGTAGCTGGGTTGGTGTTTACTTTTCTTCTCTGGAGGCATACAAACCATGCAGGGTACCTTCTGGTACCACGAACACTAGACAATAGAGATGAAGGCTCTAGGTAGGCACCAACTCAATAGTCATTGAGTTGCGTAGGCTCTGTCTTCAGCAAGAGGGCCTTGCCATCAGTTTGTGGAGAGCAACCAATACCCTTGACAATAGCCTGAGTTGTCTGGGGGTTTCCTTGGGGTCTTTTTTTTTTTTTTTTTTTTTTTTTTTTTGCTAACAACTCAATTAGATGTGAGCCATTCCAGAGTTAGACGTTTCATTTGGTGGTGAGATAAGACATCTAGTTATGGAGTCGTCTCCACCATTATTTAGTGATTCCACTTAGATTTCTTTCATAGATGTGTTTTAAGACGCTTCTACTGGGGGGCTGGAGAGACGGCTCAGAAGATAAGAGGACTGACTGCTTTTCTGGAGGTCCTGAGTTCAATTCCCAGCAACCACATGGTGGCTCATAGCCATCTATAATGTGACCTGATGCCCTCTTCTGGCCTGCAGGTATGCCTGTGGGTAGAGCAGTGTATACATAATAAATAAATATATAAATAAATCTAAAAAGTTGCTTCTACTGATTAGGTTTTCATGTGGTTCCCTCAGATGTCCATTGGTTTTATCTCTCCTTCCCTGTATCCCACCCTTACTGCCCTCCTCCTTTCTCCTCCCCATTTGATCCTCCCTTCTGGTTCCCTCCTTCCATCAACAACTGTCTATTCTATTTCACCTTCTTAGAGAGGTCCTTCCCTCCCCCCTAGTCCCTTACTTTATACCTGACCTCTGACCTTATTCAGATTGTAGCCTGCCTATCAAATACTTATCATCCAACTAACATCCACATAAAAGTGAATACATACCATATTTGTCTTTTTGGGTTCAGGTTACCTCACCCAGGATGACTTTTTTTTTTTTAGCTCTATCCATTTACCTGCAAATTTCATGAATTTGTTTTGTTTTGTTTAATAGCTCAATAATATTCCATTGTGTGAATAAACTGCATTTTCCCCTTTTCATCCATTCACAGGCATCTGGGCTGTTTCTAATTTCTGGATATTATGAATAGAGCAGCAATGAACTTGGATGAGCAAGTGTCTCTGCGGTAGGACGTAGAGTCCTTTGGGCATATGCCCAAGAGTAGTATATATAGATAGCTGTGTCTTGAATGAAGTAGATCTATTCCCAGTTTCCCGAGGAGCCACCAAACTGATTTCCACAGTGACTGTCTAAGCTTTCACTCCTACCAGCAATGAATGAGTATTCCTTGTACTCTGGATCCTTGCCAGCATGAGCTGTCATTTATTTTATTGATCTTAGCCATTCTGAAGGCTGTAAAGTTGAACCTTAAAGTCGTTTTGAATTTCATTTCCCTGATGAGTAAGGATGTTGGACATTTCTTTGAACCGTTTCTCAGACGTGTGTGTTTTATCCTTTTAGCATTCTCTGTTTATATCTGTACCCTATTTTAAGTTGAGTTATTTGTTTTCTTGATGTCCAGGTTTTTAAGCTCTTATATGTTTTAGATATTAGCCCTCTCTGGAGTGTAGTTGGTCCCATTCCACAGGCTGCTGCTTTGTCTGGATGACAGTGTCCCTTGTTATACAGAAGCGTTTTAGTTTCATGAGGTCCCATTCATTAGTTATTGATCTTAGTACCTGTGTGAACAGTGTTCTATTCAGAAAGTCTTTTCTTGTGGCAATGAGTTCAAGCCACTCACTCCACTTTCTCGTCTATCAGGCTCAGTGTATGTGGCCTTACATTGAGGATCTTTTTTTCTTTTTCTTTTTGGTTTCTCGAGACAGGGTTTCTCTGTGTGACCCTGGCTGTCCTGGACTCTCTTTGTAGACCAGGCTGGCCTTGAACTCACAGCAATCTGCCTGCCTCTGCCTCCCAAGTCCTGGGGTTAAAGACATGCACCACCACTGCCCAACTACATTGAGGTTCTTGATCCATTTGGAGTTGGGTTTTGTGCGGGGTGATAACTATAGATCTTCTACATGCAGCCACCCAGTTTGACTAACACTATTTGTTGAAGATGCTGCCTTTTCCCCAATGTGTATTTCTGGCCTTTTTATTTAAAAAAAATCAGGCATCTATATGTGTTTGGACTTATTTCTGGGTCTTCAATTCTATTCCATTTAATCACCATGGCTATTTTTGTGCCAGTACCATGCTGTTTTTATTATTATAGCCCTTGAATACAATTTGAGATAGGAAATGGTGATACTCTTTTATTTGTCAGAATTGTTTTTAGATATCCTAGTCCTTTTTTGAATGCACGCACTTATGTGTCCATCTGAAACTTAAAATTGTCCTTTCAGTTTCTGTGAAGAATTGTGTTGGAATTTGGATGGGGATTGCATCGACTCTGTAGATTGCTTTTGGTAGCATGACCATTTTTACCATCTTAATCCTACTGATTTTGAGTGTGAGCGATCTTTCCATCTCCTTAAATCATCTTCAAATTCTTCCTTCAGTATCTTAAAGTTTTTATCATATATGTCTTTTACTTGATTGGTTAGAGTGACCCCCAAGACACTTTTTTAGGCCACTGTGAAAGATATTGTTTCCATGATTTCTTTCTTAGTCTGTTTGTAATTTCTACTAGTGTGTGTGTGTGTGTGTGTGTGTGTGTGTGTGTGTGTGTGTGTGTGTGTGTGTGATTTATTGGAATGACTTACAGGCTGCAGTCCAACTCATCCAACAATGGCTAGCTGTGAATGGAAAGCCCAAGAATCTAGTAATTGCTCAGTCCCACAAGGCTGGGTTTTCAGCTGGTCTTCTGTATAGGCTGGAATACTGAAGAAGTAGGCTCCAATGCCAGTGAAAGAATGGGTGTGCTAGCAAGGTGAGGGCAAGCAGACAGAGAGTGAAACCTACCTCCTTCCTCATCCTTATATAGGCTTCCAGCAGAAGGTGGGGCCCAGATTAAAAGTATTACTTCCCGCCTCGAGATCTGGATCCCAGGTGTGCCCTCTATTTCTGATCGTAGTTCATTCCAGATACAGTCAAGCTGACAGTGAAGAATAGCCACCACAGTCTGCAATGTAGCTCCCCAGCGCACAGGAGCACAACAGCACTTACCGCTATCTAACTGTGGTCATAAATTCATAGAACATCTATCCAGGCCGTCCTGGCTTCTAAAGTCTCCATGAGAAGTCAGGTGTTATACTAATGGGCTTGCCTTTATGTGTTAATTATCCTTTTTCCCTTAAAGCTTTCAATATCCTTTCTATGTTTTGTTTGTTTAGCGTTTTGATTATTATGTGCTGTGGGGAATTTCTTTTCTGGTCCAGTCTATTGGAATTTTATATGATTCGTGTATCTTGATAAGCACCCCCTTTTGTAGGTTAGGGAAATTCTCGTCTCTAATTTTTCTGTGCCTTTGACCTATGTTTACTCTCCTTTTTAAAATTGTTACTATTCTCAGATTTGGTCTTTTCATAGTGTGAAAGATTACAGGGTGTTTTGTGTCCAGCTCTAGTGCCTTAAAGTTTATTGACTAAATCTAATAGGTCTCTGTCTCATTATTTGGGAACTAGAGTGGGTGACTAGAAAAAGCCTTCCAAATTATGACATATTTTTATAGTAGGGGCAAAAGGGTCTGTGGAAGGAAGGAAACCTGGGTCAACCACAAGGCTTGGCAGTCTCCAGGGAGTGTAATCAGAGAGGGAGGGCAGACCAGGAGACTAGGTATGGGGGACAAGAAGGAGAGTGAAGATCACCCACCTCATTTCCAGGGCAGGATGGCCACTTGCTTCCCAGGTAGAGCCTCGTATGCTCATGAGTGGTGTGATGAACACAATGCTTTCCTACGGAGGACCGCAATCAAAAGAATTGATGATGTATAAGCCGTCCCATGTTATCTCCCATAATGCTACACCATACAGTTTATCCTTGCATCTCTGCCAATTCATATGGTCCAGGAGTCTCAGATGTACCAAAGAGGAAATGAAGTCAGTTATTAAAGAGACACTCAGACTTCCTTGTTTTTTGTTGTTGCTAATAGGTTGGGTAAAACAGGCTAACAGCTGCCAATTGAATTGTCCTCCAGGGAGATCCCTGTTAGCTCCTTTGTTAAGTAACTGAGTTCAGTGATAGGAGCAGAGCATTGTTATGATTACGATTTATTATTATTTTGATTTTCTTGAGACAGGGTTTCTCTGCATATTCCTAGCTATCCTGAAACTCACTCTGTAGACTAGGCTGCCCTCAAAATCACAGAAATCCACCTGCCTCTGCCTCCCTAGTGCTGGGATTAAAGGCGTGCGCCACCACTGCACCTGGCTGGAATAGAAGACTATTACTAGAAATGTTCTAGAGGGAATAGCAGTGTAGACTAAGAGTGAGGGTCATGTTCTAGGTGAAAGACTGAAAAAAATATTTCCATTAAATGATGGGTGGAGAAAGGACATGTGGTACATTTGCACTAAGGAACTTATTGGTTTCTGTGGTGCAGAAAATGATTTACAATTTACAATAGCCATGTTTCAGTTTCGGATGAGTGAGCGTAACTATATAGCAAGCCAACGTAAAATAATTTATAACAAAATATGCAGGTGATAGATAGATGATAGATAGATTATATGATGATAGATAAACAGTTGATAGATAAATAAGAGAGAGAGAGGGAGAGAGAGAGGGAAAGAGAGAGATTGAACAGGGTGTTTACAACATCCAAAAGAAGTCCTGTTGAAGTAGTGAGCTGGAATTCCCGATAGAGGAAGTCCTGAGAAGAGTGGAGTGTCCCTTTGGTGTGGCTTTCGAGTAAAAGAACAAGTAACAACAGATGGAGGTAGCATCATCAAATTGGGCATTCACAAACCTCAGCTGAAACTGACTGGCAAAGTTGAGGGAGTCATACGAAGTTCCCAACTGAGCTTTCTTACCGTGGATACGTTTCCCATGGATGAATTTCTGGTTTCTTTTTTCCACTATAGGCATTTTACATTTTTATCCATCTTTATATATGTGAGTGTTTCATCTGCATGCATGGACATTCACCAAATGTATGCCTAGTGCCTGAAGAAGCCCAAAGAAAGCATGTGCCTGGAGTGACAGGTGATTGTGAGCTGCCATATGGGTGCTGACATCTAACCCAGCTCATGTGCAAGAACAGCAAATGCTATCATCTGACACCATCCAGCCCCTCTTCTCTAAGCACTTTCATATCATGAGATGAGCAATAGCAACGTCTACTGCAATAGCAACGTCTACTGCAAGTGGTTCACATTCCAGCTCTTCTCAAAGATACGATGCTTTTATTCTTGGGCTGTTTTATTTTTCTCTTCCTTCCCTGTCACAGAGTTAAAGGATCCAGACCAACTCCAGATAGGGAGACCTGGAGGACACTTGGAGAAAAGAAAAAGTACTTCAATATGAAGTGGGAGATACCAGCCCTGCTTCCAAAGTCAGCTTCTCACATGACAAGTTACTAATACAATGCACATTACAATTATTCCCTCAACAAAAGTATGAAGCTTTGTCATTTGTCGGAACAGTGATAGAGCTGAAGGTTGCTAAGTGCATCAGAACAGAGTAAAACTAGAGTGCTAGATGTAGTGGCTCATAGCCTGTAACCCCAGGCCTTGGGAAGTGGAGGCTGGAGACTCAAGTCAAGGACATTCTAAGCTACATTATAAGTTCAAGGCCAGCCTCAGCTAAATGGCATTCTGTCTCAAATAGTCAAAACAAACAAAAACACAAAATAAGTGGTTACTAGAGATTAGGAAGAGTGTGATGGGCGGGGAGAGATGGGAAGTTAATACATAGGTACTCAATTGTGGATAGGTAGAGATACGCTCTGCTGTGCACTGTGCAGTGTGTTGCTGTGATTCAGACTGGCTACTGTTCATCTCAAAAGAGGAGATGAAAGGGTTTGAATGTTAGTTTTATCATAAAGGGATGACCAGGTATTGCAGGCACTATCCTCTCAGGGGTTAATGTATCTCTTACAAAGAGTGGTTTAGGCCTAGTAAACTATAAACACTGGTTACCATGGGAGCAGGTTGCTATAGAAGGGATTTGGCTCCTAGACTAGCTTTGTTACTCTCTCTTTCTCCTATGTGCTCCCCCATAAGTATTACTCCACCATGGTGGGGTGAAGACAGAAGGCCCTTGTGGTGGTTTGAATGAGGGCTCCTCATTATCTCTTGTGGAGCTGGGGAGCTGTGTAACCTGGAGAGCCAGTCTGGAGAAAGAGTGAGGTTGAGGCATGTCCAAACTCCAAAAATCTTGTCTTAAGACTGGCAGAATTAGGACCATTCCCTCTTTGCCCTGGGCCTTCGAGTCCCAGCACATGTAGCCTTATGGTCCCCACCTCTGCCACCCTTGAAGTGGTCATGTAGCCTGGCAGCCAGGTTACAGGTAAAACTTCCTTTCTTCTTATAAGGGCATGTCCAGCAAGCATCTGGAATTCCTCTGCATGCAAATAAGGCAGCTCCAGCACCTTAGCCCTGGCCAATGATGTACACTCATCCTGAAAGCCTCGACCCACTCCCTAAAGGTTTAAATAGCCTTTGTTACCCCCGCCTCCCATTAAGTGAGCTGTCTCACTGAAGCTATTTCCCAAGATCCTGCATTGCACCCACCCACCTCGGCTAGGCTTCCCTCCCTGCAGTCCGGTTTGGTGTGCAAGAAGCCTGGATATCCCAAGCAGACAGGGGGCAGCAATCTTTGGCATTTGAATGTCAGCTCCAGTTAGTGGTCCTGTCTAGGGAGGTGTAAGATGTATGTCCTTGCAAGCCGGGCATGGTGGCGCACGCCTTTAATCCCAGCACTCGGGAGGCAGAGGCAGGCGGATCGCTGTGAGTTCGAGGCCAGCCTGGTCTACAAAGTGAGTCCAGGATGGCCAAGGCTACACAGAGAAACCCTGTCTCGAAAAACCAAAAAAAAAAAAAAAAAAAAAAAAAAAAAAAAAAAAAAAAAGATGTATGGCCTTGCGAGAGGAAGAAAGTTACTGGAGGTAGGCTCTGACATTTCAAAAGACTTATGCCAGTTTACTGTCTCAGTTGCTTTTTGCAGTTTGAGACTCGGCTGTTGCTCAGCCATTGTGTTTGCCTGCTGCCACACTTTCCTGCCATGACGGTGATAGACTTTTAACCCTCTGGAAGTGTAAGCCCCAAATAACCGTTTCCTTCTAGAGCTCTTTTAGTCACGGTACTTTGGCACAGCAATGGAGAAGTAACTACGACAGCCTCTCTCAGAAGCCAGCCAGATGAGGGTGCCAACTCTGAAATGGAATAGACGGGTAGCTCTGTTAGTAAGATGCTCTCTCCATAAGCATGACGAGTAGGTTTGATCCCCTGAACTCAAGAGGAGATGGAAAACCTGGTGAGGCGGGCTGCTGTGGAGAACCTGGTGAGGCGGGCTGCGGTGGAGAACCTGGTGAGGCGGGCTGCGGTGGAGAACCTGGTGAGGCGGGCTGCTGTGGAAAACCTGGTGAGGCGGGCTGCTGTGGAGAACCTGGTGAGGCGGGCTGCGGTGGAGAACCTGGTGAGGCGGGCTGCGGTGGAGAACCTGGTGAGGCGGGCTGCGGTGGAGAACCTGGTGAGGCGGGCTGCGGTGGAGAACCTGGTGAGGCGGGCTGCGGTGGGGAACCTGGTGAGGCGGGCTGCGGTGGAGAACCTGGTGAGGCGGGCTGCGTTGGAGAACCTGGTGAGGCGGGCTGCGGTGGAGAACCTGGTGAGGCGGGCTGCGGTGGAGAACCTGGTGAGGCGGGCTGCGGTGGGGAACCTGGTGAGGCGGGCTGCGGTGGAGAACCTGGTGAGGTGGCTGTGGTGGAGAACCTGGTGAGGTGGCTGTGGTGGAGAACCTGGTGTAACTTATCTAGGCTGAGAAGCCTAGTCTCAAAGGAGGTTGACAGTATTTCTGAGGTCTTTGTCTTTTCTTACCTCCACATGGGCACACACACACACACACACACACACACACACACACAACACAACACACACACAACACACACATACACACACAACACACACACATACACAGGTTTTTTAACAGTGAAGTAAATAAACCTCTTTCTTGCACGAAGTACATAGTCCTGGATATTTTGTTATAAAAACGCGGAAGAGACTAAAACATTCATCAGTGCTCTCTTTCTACTAACTCTCTCTCATCATTATCAAATATGTTGTATGTAGTATTTCCTACTTGAACAAAGAAAGTCACTTATTAGCTCAGCGTCCCTCCTACCCAGTGCCCCTCGAGAATCTGTATTTATGTTTCCACTTTACCTTCTCTGATTCTTTCCTGAACCCATTGAAGTCAGGCATTGGCTGTGCTCATTCACAGAAACAGCTCCTCTTAATATAATCAGTGTCTTCCATGTTCCTTTCTTGCTGTTTTTGTAACTCTGGCGCAACTGTTTGTCATTGCAATCTGAATAAAATGTCCCCACAGATGTGTGTATTTGAACACTTGGTCTCTAATCGGTGTAGCTGTTTATGAAAGGTATGTGAGCATTGAGTGGGGGAGCCTTGCTGGAGGCCGTATGTCACGGGAAGTGGTCTTTGAGAGTGTGTGGCCTTGTCCTACTTCCTCTCCTCTCTGTCATGGTGTGTGTGTGTGTGTGTGTGTGTGTGTGTGTGTGTGTGTGTGTGTGTCCTTCTCTCCCTCCCTCCTGTGTATGGATGAAAACATGATTCCCGCTTCTCTGATCCTCCCATCCCAGTTCCCCTGGCTGCTGTCATGTCTTCCTTGTGGTGTTTGACTCTGTCACTCTGGAATCATAACCCAAAATGACCCCAGCAGCTGATCGAGTCAGATGCTGAGGCTCACAGCCAAGAATTAGGTGAAGCAAGGGGACTCCATGGAAGAATGAGAAGGAAGGATAGAAAGATCTAGAGGGGGCAAGAACACTGCAAGAAGACCAACAGAGTCAACTAACCCAGACCCATGGGGACTTATGGCAATGGAAACACCAACCAAGGAGCATGCATGGACTGGACCTAGACCTCCTACACACACGTAACCAATGGGCAGTTTGATCTTCATAATTTATTTTTCCAGGTGTGTAATCTAATATGAACATGTCCTTCATTGCCTTTTTAAAAATTACATTTTGCCGGGCGTGGTGGTGCATGCCTTTAATCCCAGCACTCAGAAGGCAGAGGCAGGCAGATCGCTGTGAGTTTGAGGACAGCCTGGTCTACAAAGTGAGTCCAGGACAGCCAAGGCTACACAGAAAAACCCTGTCTCGAAAAACCAAAACAAATAAATAAATAGATAAAAATTACGGTTCTTTTTTTTACATATGTGTTTATATTATTACATATAAATAACAATAGACTATATATAGCAAGAAGAACCATGAAATAATCAGGAATTATATAAATGTTACACTCTAGTGTTTTGGCTCTTTGTACTTGGCAACCTTGAAGAAAATATCTTTCCTTTCTTGGTGAGTCTAAAATTCTGAATGTAAACCAATATCTATCATAGCTCATCTCTATCAACTTAAAACATCCATCTAGACCTAAAAACATCTTAACCCCTAAACAGCTAAGCTTAATTGTAAGATTAAACTATCTGGTCTTCAACCTCATCAGAGACTTGAGAAGGAGTAAAACTTAATTACCTGAGTAAACCAGAAGTGCAGATATAGCAGCTTCTAAAATGAAAAAATGGCAGAGACAGTTTGCTGCCTGAATAGTCACCTAAAACTCTCTATAACATTGGAGCATCACCTTCAGCCTTCAGGCCCAGTGTATCTGACAGACATATTTGTGAGGCAGGAATTATTGAGGACTTGGGTAACCTGTCTTGGCAGAGTTTGGCAGTCAACTCTGCCTGCATCCAAGCTTGCACAAGCTTAATTTTGATCCATTGGTATAGAATTCAAATTTAAGATTATTCTTCACATATATTATATATATATATTTCTACTCTAATATGAAGTACTGTACCCACACAACTCACTTATAATGCAAGGTTTACTTCCAATACTTTGAAAGTGCTATTGCGGGCTGTTTAGGATAATTAAGTAACACAAGCTAATTGTTAGTTGATCAAATCATGGTCATGTCAATTACTAGTCTATTTTTTATCACAAGAATATACATCCTAGGTTAACAGATAGATATGATTCTACAGATATATAAGGTAAAATAGTTAGATAAGGGCCGGGCCTGGTGGCACACGCCTTTAATCCCAGCATTTAGGAGGCAGAGGCAGGTGGATCACTGTGAGTTTGAGGCCAGCCTGGTCTACAAAGTGAATGTAGGACAGCCAAGGCTACACAGAGAAACTCTGTCTCAAAAAAAAAAAAAGTTAGATAAGATCTTCAAAAGCCTCAGAGACCTATAGAATATGACGTTTAAAGATGTTTTTATTATGTTAAAGATTATTTGACTACAAGACAGGTTAACTCCTGGCCACACCCAGCCTACCTCAAAGAAGATGATGAGCATCAAAGAACCTCCTTATGGAGATGGCAAAGCAGCCACTGGGCCAAATGTCCATGTCTCTGCCACAGGCATCCCAGGGTATTTTCAAGCATGTATCATGGTATACTGCAATCACATTCCTCCTGCTTCCTGCTCATTTGTCCTCCTCCCTCCTGGTTTTGTTTTGCTGTTGTAGAAGATGACCGTGAGCTCCTGCCCCTACATGTCACATGCTAAGAGGGTGAGCATCATCGCCACGCCTGGCTGAGTGCAGCACTAGGGACAGAATCCAGGGTTTGTGTGTGCCGGACAAGCGCTCTGCCAAGTGAGTTACATCCCTAGCCTCTTCATTTGAATCATAGCGTTTTTGAGAAATAAGGGATAATTAAATATAGGCAAGCAATTAAGCTATATTAAAGTATTATGCTGTTTTTTGTTTTTTTTTTTTTAGCTATGTCATTTATTTGAAAAAAAAAAAAGGGAAAAGTCCTTGGGTATTAGAGATGAGAAAGAAGTATCTGTTATTAAACAGACATAATGTCTGAATTTTCCCTTTTTTTCAGGAATGAGTTCAAGATGTTTGTCTGGAGCAATTGGGAGAGCTGAGCTGCTGTTTGTAGAGATCTTTTAAGACAGTGGGAAGAAGGAATTTTGCAGAGGAGGAAAGTAGGATAAAATAATGGGTTTGGTTTGCACATGTGGAGTTTGAGATGTGTGTAGATACCCATGCAGAGACTGTGAGGAAGCATGTGGCTATACCAGTCTGGGACTCGAGGAGAGATCAGAGTCATTGTGGACACACGCTATTCAAAGCGGTGGGTGAGACTGCATGAGAACACACAAGAGATAGAAGTCATCTTCCCCCCATCCCCCAGAAAACAGAAATGGGGCCTGGCAAGATGGTTCTGTGTGTGACGTGTTTGCTGGGTTTGCATGGGAGCCTTAGCTCCCTCGTTAAAAGCTGGAAGAAGTGTTTATGCCTGTAATCCCAGCCTGGGGGAGGTGGGGACGAGAGGATCCCTGAATCCCTGGATCGTGCTGGGCAAGTTGGTGTAGACAAAGCAAACTCTAGGCTCAGTGATATAATCTGCCTCAGATAATAAAGTAGAGGGAGCCTGGTGCAGGACACAGATGCAGGCTGATCTCTGCGAATTCAAGGCCAGCCTGGTCTATATAGTTGTTGGCTCACCATGCAACGTAATGAGGCCCTGCCTCAAAAAACGGAAACAAACAAATGAATACGGTAGAGAGCATTTGAGGGACATACTCAGCATTGACTCCCGGCCTCTGTACGCATGCATGTGTGTCTGTATCTGCACACACACATGAGCACACACACACAGAGGGACCGCCAGATGGCTCGGTGGCTAAAAGCACTTGCTGCAGAGCCTTATTGATGCAAGTTCTATGCCGGGACCCGCAAGGCAGTGGGGAAAGAGCCAATTCCTCAAAGCTGTCCTCTCACAGATACTGTGGCACACAAGCACCTCACACCAATAATGACAATGACAAAATTAAAATAGAAGTGGACCCAAACTTACTCAAAGCATCCCTAAATATAAACTCCAGAAATGTTCAGGAGTGATCGAAGAACTGGAAGGTAGAGTCGCAGAGGTGAGCGAGTAAGTATGGGAGTCCAAGAGCTGAGCAAAAATCCACCTCTTTGCTCATAGCTCGAAGAGTGGTTTTAAATGTTAATGTAAAACAAATGAATTTAACGAAGTAATTTATTTTTCTACATCAAAATATACAACTGAAGAGAATTGTGGTAGTGTTTGGAATCTTCACAATAAAGTATCCATTATATACAAATTATGGTTAGCATTGCTAAATGCTGTTAGTAATCTTGAGATGTAACTCTCTTTGTATTATTACAGTGGATAGCAACGTTCCCCATCAATAGGGATTCTATTTCCAACTCCCGTTGCTTGGGATCACTTGCTGCTCTGCTTCACTGACAACATCTCCAGGCAACCACTACGAAAGTGGTACCCCAGCCAGGTGGCAGCCCAGGTCCATGTTAAATGACTGGCAGATGGCAGGAATACTGCTGGCCTCTTGGCCTCTGTTTGGGACAACTCTCAAGGGTTGTCTCCACCTTAGAATATTCCCACATGATTGCTGAGGCCCCAGAAGAAGCCTCTCTGGGCTCAGCTCCGCCAGTACACCATCTTCCTTCCCTCAAAGAGGTTGGAGTCTGCATTCAGCTCTCTACCTCAGACTATGGAGAAACTAAGCCCCAAACAGTGTCCTACCAGAGAGGGCACTGTCCTCCACTGAAACTGTGACATTTGCAAAATAATTCTAGAATGTATTTCTTGTTGAAAATCCAGGTCGTTCACCCTGAGACTTTTTCCATATTTTGGATTTGGCTGACCTAGGCTGGGTGCACTTCTTAGCTGATATTTTCTGCAGACTGGTAGCTGAGCGGCTTGATTAGAGCCACCTCAACCCAATAAGCTTGGTATTCTGAAACCCTCTTTTACTTTTCTTTTTACCTTATAAAACTTATAAATTGACTTCTGGTCCTAGGAGAGGAAAAAAAAAATCAAAGCTTCCAAGACCACAGGACATTACTTATGATTGTCTGGGCACTTCCTCTGACCCACCACCATCACACCCTAAAGGCATTGCACTACACACCCAGAGCTGGGCACAAACAAACGATGGCGAGACAGCTGGTACCTTGGCTTCTGCCGTCAATGTCGCTTCCCTTCCTCCCAGAGCAGAACTTGACCATCTTGCTCTCACCCGGAAGGAAGCCAGGAGCCATGCCCAGACGGCACGGAGAATTCCACTTTGTTACTAATTTTAAAAGCCACCCAGGCTTTCTTCTCCTAAATGGCTTGATTGTGGATCGCATTCTTTCACTGGCAGCTGGTGTGTTGTAAATCAATTAATCAACATGCATTTATCAGGCACCTGCTGTGTGATCAGCGTCGCTCTTGGAGAAATCGTGCTGATTAGATTCTCTGTAAAACGTCAGTACACTCTATCTTGTCCTCTCTCTTCCCTTCTCCCCACCCCCAACTCACAGGAATGCGTTCCAAATCAAACAAATGCTCCATTTTTGTATCAATTTGCTGTTTTGAGTTAGCTACACTCTGCTCTGTTCTGTGGAGAATTGGTAGCACCCTAGACAATTACAATTTTTCAAAGCAGTTTTGCATAATGTAACCACTTCTGCATAATCATGCTTTTTCAGACGAGTTTCCTTTGAAGGAAGCATGTTTGCTATGGTTTTTTCTTCAGTTGTCCATTTAATGTTCTTACAAACAACAAAAAATACCTGGACTGGTTAATATGAGGGGGGAGGATGGACTTATTGAGAGTATTTCTCATATACCCTAAATAAGAACAAGAAGGCAGAAGCCAAGGTCGCTCTGAGGACCCTGAGGACCTTAAACTCAGTGTCCTCTTCCTTTGTCCCATTGCTGAGACTACTGGCATGTGCCACCACACCCACATTAATCAATATATATATAAGTTTTTAGTTATTACATGTTGAAATGACAATATTTTAGGCATGCTACTTATTTTTGTTTGTTTGTTTGTTTCGAGACAGGGTTTCTCTGTATAGCCTTGGCTGTCCTGGACTTGCTTTGTAGACCAGGCTGGCCTCGAACTCAGTGGTCCGCCTGCCTCTGCCTCCCGCGTGCTGGGATAAAAGGTGTGCGCCACCACGCCCAGCTTAGACATGCTGTTTAAACAAATTGATTTGTTTGCCCTTTTTACTTTTGAAGAATGATAGCTGTTCTTACTAGTTATTCTTAAGGTACATACTTAGCTCGTGCTACGTTCCTCTGGAGTGGTGTTGTTGTATAGCTGCTGAATTTGTTCCTGAGGCTGGGGGGCAGTTCTGCAGAACGGAATGAAAGCGCTCACAGGAGACTTCCTCAGAGGAGTCACCTTTGCAGCACAGGAGGGAAAAAAAAAAACGGTTTCTAGTCGAACACAATGTGCGCAGTCTATGTGAGACTCGTTTGCAACGTTATCTGGCTACCGCATTGCGGCACGCGTTCCCATTGAGGACTATTAAAAGTTAATAATAGGCGTGATCAGGCATTGGCAGCTGTTGCAGCAAGTTTTAAAGGCAAAGAGCACAAGCGGATGTGATAGGTGCTTCATCCGGATGGCAAGTGAAGGCCTGGTCAGGTGACCTTGAAGTAGTGCTGGAATGTAGGGAAAGGATGAGTCTTGTGATTCAAGAAACACAGTTTTTCAGGGAGGTGAAAACATGTTCTCATGTTTTGGCGTTCACAAGGAGGCATCCCTAATGGTAAAGCACAGAGAGAGCAGGCAGAGGAGTAGAAAACACTTAGGAGTCAGAGGATGATTATCCACCCTCGAGCCTGGGTGAGGAACTGAGGCTGAGGAGTGGGGGGCAGGGACACAGCACAAAAGACAAGGCTTTCCTCTGGGACAGCTGCTGCATCTGCAGCCTCTTCCTGTCCTAGAGGCATGGCTTCCTCAGAAATTGGGTGGCCCGAGGCAAAAGTGCCTTGCACTGTAGGCCCCTTGTCGTTCTCATTTCTAACGGCATCCTCAACAATAAACAAAGAAACATTTAAAAAGAGGAGTAGTGTCCCACCTGTATTTTTTGTTATAATCCTACAAATCATTCAGGATGACCCAATATTTTCTGTTTCACTTTTTCTAATGTTTCTCCTCATAGTTACATTAAAAAGTAACTATTTTTTGTTCTATCTTATTTAAAAAAAACAAAAACAAAAAAACAGGTTAAGAGCACTGACTACTCCTCCAGAGGTCCTGAGTTCAATTCCCAGCAACCACATGGTGGCTCATAACCATCTATAATGAGATCTGGCCTACTGGTGTACATGCAGACAGAGCACTGTATTCATAATAATAAATATTTTCTTTAAAACTAAAAAAAATGGAAAAATAATAAAAATATTAAAAAGTAGTTGAAAAATTAAAGCTAGAACCACCATTTCCCTTCTGAATTAATTGGAATCTAAAGATTCTTAAGTTTGTTTTTTTTTTTTTAATGAGTGTGGGAGATTTGCCTACAATCCCTTGGACCTTAATAACAATATGAAAATAGACACACGAGTTTCTAGAGCTTCTCTTATATATTCTCCAGATGAACATTATATATACATATATATAATATACAAGGTACATATGATCAGTACCACTTTTTAATATATTTCTATTAATTTTTGAGAATTTCATAAATGCATGAAATGTATTGTGGTCATACTTTCACTCCTCTCAGATCTTCCCACAGTTCCTTGTATATATATATATTTATATAATATATATTATATATATAGCTTCCCTTATCCTCATAGACGTGGTGCCATTCCACTGGAGTATACTTAGCTATAATTAAGGTACCAAGGGCCACACCCCTAAAGCCGCCACCTGTGAGGAGCTGCTCCTGCAGGGAGGGGCTTTGTGAGTCCCCCCTCTCTCCCTGCTGGAATATTGGCTGGCTTGACCCTGTGCAGGCAGCCATAGCTGCTGTGAGGTCATGTGTGCAGCAGTCCCCTTGCGTTCAGAGACACTGTTTCACTCTGGTCCTCCTTGATGTCTGATTCCTACCGTCTCTCCGCCCTCTCTTCTTCAAGAATGTGTGGGCAGGTGTGATACAGATGCCCCACTTGTAGCTGAATGCTCCAAAAAAACACTTATTTTCTATTAACCACCTACCATCCACAACCCAAAGAAACTTTGGTGCAAAATGGAGGACTCCTTTTCTTTTCTTTCTTTCTTTCTTTCTTTTTTAAGATTTATTTATTATTATGTATACAGTGTTCTGTCCATAGGCCAGGAGAGGGCATCAGATTACATTATAGATGGTTAGATGGTTGTGAGCCACTATGTGGTTGCTGGGAGTTGAACTCAGGACCTTTGGAAGAGGAGGCAGTGCTCTTAACCCCTGAACCATCTCTCCAGCCCCTGGACTCCTTTTCTAAGTAGGGCTTCCTCTTCTCTGCCTGACCTTATTCAGAGAGCCTCTCTAGGCACAGATCCCTGACCTTGCCTGGAGGATGGCCCTGCACAGAGCCTCCTGCAAGCTCTATGTGTCTTAGCACACGAGCCCTGCTCCTTCCCTCTGCCCACATGATAATTGGGTACTGTGTGATGACCAATCAGTCTTTCCCACCCATAACCCTAAGAACCTTTATATTACCTCACCTCTAAAATAATAAAATGAGCTGCCTCTCTGAAGATGATCCCAGAAGTCTTGTCTGTTGTGCTCACAGCTATTTGAGCTCCATTTGTCAATGCTGCTCCCTTGGTCCTCCCCAAGTTGCCTTTGACCATGGTGTTTATCACAAAGTAGAAACCAATTAGGACAGTGGAAGTCATAGACCTCTATGTTCCCATAGACCCCGCCTGTGCAGGAGCTTAGGAAGGGGAGTCAGAAAACTTCAAGGAAGTTTCATTGAAATAGGCTCAGAGATCAATTAGACATTACCTAACTTGTACCAATATCCACGATAGTTGTGCCTAAAATATAGTTAGAAAGTAGCTGTGATGAAGTAATTATAAAGCAATATGCATTTTCTCCATTTTTTTCTCTGATTCATAAGATGAACGGCCATCTTCTTTATTTCTCCAGGAAATAACTTATTAACGAAAACTTACACAATGTGCTTCCTTTACGCTCCAATGCTTTGCAAACTACCTTGTTGTTTTTCCTTGTGTTCCTTCTGTCCTTTGTTACTCTGGGCTTGGGTAAGTCTTGAATTTTTTTCTGAGAAAGGAGAATGTGCAGGATGAATGCATGTTCAATAAGATTTTCCCATGCGACCCCACAATTGCTTACATCACCTAAAGTAAATATTATTTGTGGCCGGAACTAGATGGAATATATTCCTGGCAAAGTTCTATTATGCTTTGAATAAATATGGAGCACATGTCAAGTGGAATTCTTCATAGCTCTTTTGTTTTAATGCCCCAAATGCCTAAAGTAGTGGTCTTGAAAATATGTAAATTTATTTTATTATAATGTAAAGTTAAACATATATATTAGGACATATATATTAATATAGTAGTTTATTTCTAACATAATAAGCTACACATTAAAAAAAAAGTAAGGATCTCAAATATAAGACAACAGAGAGGTAATAGCTTCTTTTAAGAAACTTTATTGTTATTTTTATTTATGTGTATGGGTGTATTGTCTATTATATGTATGTATGTACTGTGTGCATTCCTGGTGCCATTGTAAGCCGTAAAAGGGCACTAGATCCCCTGGAACTGGAGTTACAGATGGTTGCCAGCTGCCGTGTGGGTGCTGGAACCACACCTGCGTCCTCTGCAAGAGCTGTGAGTGCTCTTAGCCACTGAGCAGCTCTCCAGCCTTTAGCTCTACATTTTCCTGAAAACTGCAAAGTAACTATCACTGCCCCCCACCTCCCATGTCCTTTAGGTATCAGTCCCAGAGAGAGCATTTGGAGTTTATTGGCGAGTATCTTTCTCCCTGGAGAAGCTGTTTGGACAAGAATATGGTTGTGAGGTCTTTGTGGTTTCTGTGGCTCAGACTGTGATGGTTACATCAGCCGTGTTTTAATAAGTTATGCTCACTCCTGTGGCCTGACATGGGAATAAACTCCTGAGTCCATAATTACATTAGGAAGAACAAGATTGCTTTCCATTCAAAGTTAACATGCTTTTTGTATTTCTTATGCTTCTCCCAAGTCTCACTGCTGAGTAAACTACATCCTATAGGGAATGCATAAAGCTGTACTTAGCTAGAATGTTCCAAGGAATGAAACTTCCTCCTGGAGGAGTGTGAGTGCCCTCTTGACATCTTCCACACCTTTGTTTAATGAATACCACAGCCTTCATAACCGTCATGGGGACAGGATTTGTTTGAAAATTGCACAGGCTAAATGCAATATGCTCTTTTGGGTTGGATTCTGGACTAAAAAGAGAATATTAGGGGAAACCTGGTGATCCCTGCCGCTTGCTATTCAGCTAGTAATGACACATAAATGTTAACTGCCTCTTTCTGACAAGTGCACCCTGGCTGAACAAGATGTCCCCCTTAGGGGACACTGCATAGAGGCCATGGAGGTACTCTGTGCTGCCTTTGCCATTTCCTGCAAATGTTAAACACACACACACACACACACACACACACAAAACCCTGAGAAGCAATAGAGCCTCCAAGCGAGGATGTTGAAAAGTTCCTAACTAGGGAGGAATTCCCTAGGATAGGATTATATGTATTCACAAAATGATAATATAAACCTAAAAATGAGACTTAGAGAGCATGTTGTTATGGAAACAAAACATATATGTAAGTGAAAATGATGGCTGTAACACTAAATGAGACATCTTCCAAAGCACTTCTGAAACTGAAATTCTGTGTGTTAAGTGTGTGAGCGCTGCCGACAGGCACCCTGAGGATGTAGCTGAGCATTCGCAGGGCTGCCTGGCACTTGTTCTCCAGGTGGAAAGAAGCTGGTGACTGGCTTCTGCAGTGTTCCTTATTCCCACGTCTTTTCATTCTGACATCGCCTTGTCGGTTTTAAAGATTAGGGATGACCCCGAAAATATTTTTAACTCATACATTTAGTTTCAGCTGCAATGATTTTTAGAGACAGTACAAGACTCTTAAAAATAAAGGCTACCCTGCGGTTTGTTATCTGCTTTAATATGCGTTTCCACACCTCTTCCTTCATAGATGTCTCCCCTCCCCGCAGAAGAGAGCACACAAGTCTGGTGCGGTCAAATATGGTACCCCATCCTCCGAACACACTGCCAACGCGGATGATACAGACAAGCAGGACTGACCAGGCAGCAGGGAAGCTCAGCCAACAGTTCAGGTCCACTGAGCGTCATAACAATTCTTCTGGCTGAACTACGAAAAACTGAATATTGTGCCCCAAAATGAAATTAATGTAAAAAGAGGGAAGCGGGAAACATAGTGGGGACTTGGTAAGAACCCAGACATTAGAGAACCCTGCCCCTTCCTCTCAGTTTTGTTATCCCTGGTAAATGAATGAAAATTCATCCCCGCGGCAAAGCTGTGCTGGGGTGCAGCGAGATGAGTCAGCCGTGATGAGAGCCCTGTAAGGATGGTCAAAGCTGAGGTCTGTTGCTAAGAAACTGAAACACCAAGGGCAGGGTGAGAGCTCTGGTGTTGGTGGCTGGTTTATGAACTCCCCAAGTATAAAACTGGCAAAAATCCAGCTGAGGCCTGGAGACAAGCAAGCCTGCGACTGTTCATAGCTGAGGGCTACTCAGGCTCAAAAACAGTCCGTTGGTGACAGAGTGAGGCGCGGGCATGTAACGGGCAAGGGTGATTGACTCTTCTTCATACGTGCAGACCCATGGCGGCAAGACTGACTGCAAAGAACTTATTTCATCATTTGGGAAGAAAGTTTAGGTAGCGTTCCAATCTTAAGACCAGGAAGAACTGACCTCAGCTGCAAAGAGAAAGGGCACACACCCGGGAATTCCCAGATGTTAACACAATGTCGCCACTGGATGAGCCTGCATTGCTGCATCGGAGGATGAATTGTATGAAGAGACATTGCATTAAATTCAGCAAGCGTTGAGGGATTGCATATATGGAAAAGCAAGGGCGCGGATGATAACAGTGAGTTGTGCTAGGCTGGTGCTACGGCTCACATCTGAAATCCCAGCACTTAGGAAGCTGAGGCAGAAGAATATCCAGGAGTTTCAAGCCAGCCTGGGCTCCAGTGTGAAACTCTATTTCAAAATACAGAACAAAACCACTAACAGTGGAAAGCACTACTACAGCATGCTATGGTGCTCTGTAGTTGTCCTAATTTGGCTGGCATTAGTCCTTTTCTCTCTCCCAGTCCTAGAACACCTCTTCTGGGACAGGTGTGAGCATATGTCACAAGTCCACCTGATCATGACACTCCACTCCCCAGAATCTGACTACTAGGCCTTGAGCATGTGGCCCAAGCAAGATCCTAAGAATCCGTCTCTGCAACTGGCAAAAAGACACAAGAGAGAGACAGGACTCTCTCCAAAGACTCTCAAAGTAGATGATGCGAGCCTTGGGCTGTGAGCAACCTACTTCTCTGGCAGCCTGGAAGATGGAAGAAAAATGACATCATGCACAGAGGAGTCTGGGCTAAGACTGGAAGAGGGAAGAGTGAAAGACCCAATGATAAAAACTTCCATCTAGGCCCAAGGCCTAACCCATCCAGAAACTTCCATCATTCTTAGTCTCATTCCCATGCATGTTCTCCCTCTGTCAGTTCCTCCCTCCCTCCTTCCTCTCTCCCTCCCTCCCTCATTCAATCTCTCTCTCCCTCCCTCCTTCCCTCGTTCAATCCCTCTCTCCCTCCTTTGTCCTTCTCTCCCTCCCTCCTTCCTTCCCTCCCTCCCTCCTTCCCTCTCTCCCACCCTCTCTTCCTCCATCCCTGTGGTTGCTGGGAATTGAACTCAGGACCTCTCGAAGGGTAGACAGTGGTGTGCTTATTCACTAAGTCATTTCCCCAGCCCTTGAATTGCATTTTTCTTTATTTCAACAGAAATCATCTCTATTCCTGGTTTTATACACACACACACACACACACACACACACACACACACACACACACACACACACATCTGAGTCTAGGTGATCTCTAGGTTTCTGGGTTGAACCCCAGGGAACAATCCATAAGTGAGGATGAGGTAATATGTTCCCATACACGTCTTCACATAGTCCTACCTGTCTTCCTCCGAAGCAAGGCTAGGGATGTGGCTCAGCGGCAAAGCAGTTGTCCAGCATGCCCAGGGCCCTGGCTTCAGTCTCTAGCCCTGCCACACCCAGCATCTGCAATAATGGAAAACACAAAAATCATTGTAGTTGGTGGAAAATTGTGCACAGTTTGTTCACAAATGAGAGAAATAGTGTGGGCCTGTACATAGGAAGACCCAGGGAGTTACTGAAAAGACAACGCAGAGACCATTTGCTGCCCATCCCGAGCTGCTCACATGGTGCCTGACACAGACTTCTTAAATAAGGTGTATGCCTTAGAGCAGGGGACAGAGCTCAATTGCGCCATCTTATTTTGAAGGCAATAATAAAAATGCAGAAGAGAAATGGTTTTAAATGTATTCAGATGTTTTTCATCTCAACCATTGTCTGTCAGCATCTAATTACTTTTTTTTTTTTTTTTTTGAGACAGGGTTTTCTGTGTAGCCTTGACTGTCCTAGACTCACTTTGTAGACCAGGCTGGCCTCAAACTCACAGCGATCCTCCTGCCTCTGCCTCTGCCTCCCAAGTGCTGGGATTAAAGGCGTGCGCCACCACGCCCGGCATAATTACTTTTTTGAGACAGGGTTTTGTGACTCGCGTAACCGTCTCGCCAGCAAGAACGACGCGGCACACGTACAGGATCCTTCTGCAGTAAAGCTTTAATGCATCTTGAGAGGGAGAGCATAAGCTTACAGTGAGTAAAATGGAGACCCCAAACAGCAGAAACCCATCCCTTATATAGGAAACTGTTCTCCGCTTAGGATGTGTCAGTCCCTGATTGGCTGTTACTCATCAGGCGATATGACGCCACGGGAGAGGCAGAGCACAACAAGTGGAAAGTTCCTTCGCACATGCGCAGATTACTTGTTTACCAGTTTGGGACACAGGATGTCAGCGCCATCTTGTAATGGCGAATGTGAGTGCGGCCTCTCACATCTCCCCCTTCTCTTTTAATTAAAGGCCTAACTAAAAGAATAGGTGAAAACTGGCGCCACATCGGGTTCGCAGCTCGCTACAGTTTGTTGTATGGGCAATGAGCTTAGGAAAAGGAAATGGTCCGATCAAGGCTGGAGCATGACTCTGGACCAACCGATCAAGGACCATTTTAGAGGTACCACTCAGTGCCGTCCCGCGTGCAATGGGCAATTTTCCCCGCGGGGTGCAACGGCCACTGGGTGCACGTAGATATAGGGTGCCTTTCGACGTGCAATGGCAACTAGGCCCAGTCGAGTGCAAAGGCCACGCAGAGAGAAGAAAGAGAGAGAGAAAACTCATTGCCCTTATTTAGGGCTTAAAGGCTGCCCGCCAAGCCGCCGTCTCCCCCTATTCCTTTATTTAGGAAGCAATAAGACACCCATTAAAGAGAGTGGAGATAGAGGTAAATAGCTCATATTGCCGCAGAGCCATTTTACTGCAATGCCTCACTATGCAACTCTCCAGGGCTGCTGAAACTTACTCACTCCACCTCGTGCAATGAGCTGAGACTCTGAGGGTGCAGGAGCTGAGCAGCCAGCGACTTATTGCTTAAGCATGGATAGCCATATATCAGGGGAGGTCCCACTTTCTACTGCTGCAAGTGCTTGGGCAATAACCACCTTGTCTCTTTTTGTTTGAGCCCTGAGTTTACAGACCAACCATAGGGTCAACACTAACCCACAGCAGATCGCAGCTCCAAATAATCCAACCCCAACCCATTCCTTAAAGAAGGAGAAAGCCGAAGATATCCATGACGAAAGTCCCTCTGTAAGCGACAGATCCAGGCGTGTGGAATTAACTTGAATGATGGCAGTTCTTAATTCTCTTAATGTTTGCTCAAATTCTGTTGTCCAATTCGGCATCGGGAGTGGGAATGTTGACATGATCCCCCAGCGTTGTTCCCTCTTTGTTATTATCACTTGGGTCATCACCAGGCTGAGTATCAGCATCTTCTGGAACCGTCTGGATTTTTCTGGTAAGTCTTTCTGGTACCCAAAACGGATTGTCTTCATCCTGTGGAAAAACGCACACAGCTCCCCTGGATCTTATAAGAATAGGATCCGGGCCTTTCCATTTGTTACTCAGAACATCCTTCCATTTGACCATTTCTTTTGGCCTGCTGGGCTCTAAATAGTGTCTTTCTGCCGCAGTATGGCCTTTATCATCTAGATTTAAAAAATTTAGGGTAAAGAGTGCCATGGAAATGGCCACTCTTGGTACTGAGGGAAGAACGCTCTCTATTCCCCTTTTTTGCTTTATTAAATAAGATTTGAGTGTGCGGTGTGCACGTTCTACAATCCCTTGTCCTTGAGGGTTGTAGGGAAGGCCAGTCAGATGAGTCACATTCATCTGATGACAGAACTGTTGAAATTTTTGTGAGGTGTATGCAGGTCCATTATCAGTTTTGAGAATTTTAGGCATTCCCCAAGCACTCCACGCTTCAAGGCAATGCTGTATCACATGTGAGGCCTTTTCACCCGTAAGTGGTGTGGCAAATATAATGCCTGAGCATGTATCAATGGAAACATGTAGATACTGAAGTTTACCAAAGGAAGAGACATGCGTGACATCCATTTGCCAGATTTGTAAAGGTCTTACATCCCGTGGGTTTATCCCTACATGGGGTGTAGGCAAAAATTCACAACAATTTTTACATTGAGTCACAATGTCTCTAGCTTCTTTTCTAGTTATAGCAAAGCGGCGGCGGAGAGTTTCAGCCGTCACATGAAAGTGCTGATGAAAATTTTTTGCTGCATCCGCCTGGGAGGACAGTGCAGTGGCTATAAGCCGAGTGGCCTTATCAGCCAAGTCATTGCCCCGGGACATTGGACCTGGTAGGCCCGAATGTGCTCTGACATGGGTAATATATATGGGTGTTTTTCTATTTTGTAAGGCCAATTGTATTTGCTGAAAAATAGAGGCGACTTTACTAGAGGACTTAATGATTCCCGCGGCCTCATACCAGAGAGCCCTCCATTCCATGTATTGACCCATGTCTGGAAGTGCGGCTTTTGCTACCATCTGCCAATCAGAAGGAGTTAAGGTGCCAGTGCCAATTCTATCCAACATTACCAGGGTAAAATTTGCATTAACTCCGTATTTGCTGACAGACTCAGCCAATTCTTTAATTAGGTTATATTCGACGGGGGCATGTACTCGTCCCCCGTTCTCTGTTTCAAAAACAGGAAAAAAATTGTGTAATTTTTTACGAATCTTTTCTGGCCAAAAGGAAAATCCAGACCGCAGTTCGTAGGGTGGAGGAGCGGTGGGTGTTACCCTACGAGAGGAGTTATGGGAGGGTTTTTTATTATTTCCTCGTTCGTCTGGGTAGTATCTCTCATCCTCATATTTGGCTGCCTCCTCCTCTAACTCTGCTTCTTCCTCTGAATCAAGAGCCTCATTGTCAGAGGCATTGGGGCTAGAGCTTGCAGAGCTATCAATATTTAATGCCTCAAGTTCCCTTAATGGGTAAAGTCCTTGTGATGTCCCTTCTGGGGAATCAGGGGACTGCACTCCTTTTACAGGAGGGTTCTTAGCTTCTTTCCTTTTACGGGTATCCCTTTTCTTGCGCGCACCCAACCTCTCACTACGTTCGGTTTCTGACATGCTATCCTGAACTTCCTCTAGGGCGACCTGTCCTTCCTCTACTGCCCTCTTGCAATTGTCATCCTCTAGGCAATTTTTTACAAATAAAAAAATAAAAAATATCACTCCTAGAATCGGCCCAAGAAATTCAGAAATATGCATACCTCTCCGAACTTACCTATCCCTGCAGTTCTGAATCCTCCTTGAAGTCAAGGGGTCTCCGAAGGTGCTGACGATGGTGTGGTCAATTTCCCTGGTTTCGGCACCAGATGTGACTCGCGTAACCGTCTCGCCAGCAAGAACGACGCGGCACACGTACAGGATCCTTCTGCAGTAAAGCTTTAATGCATCTTGAGAGGGAGAGCATAAGCTTACAGCGAGTAAAATGGAGACCCCAAACAGCAGAAACCCATCCCTTATATAGGAAACTGTTCTCCGCTTAGGATGTGTCAGTCCCTGATTGGCTGTTACTCATCAGGCGATATGACGCCACGGGAGAGGCAGAGCACAACAAGTGGAAAGTTCCTTCGCACATGCGCAGATTACTTGTTTACCAGTTTGGGACACAGGATGTCAGCGCCATCTTGTAATGGCGAATGTGAGTGCGGCCTCTCACAGGGTTTTTCTGTGTACTCTTGGTTGGTCTGGACTCTCTTTATAGACCAGGCTGGCCTTGAACTCACAGAGATCTACCTGCCTCTGCCTCCCAGGTGCTGGGATTAAAGGCCAGCGCCACCATGCCCAGCCCCCAATATAATCACTTTTTAAGTCAGTTTTTAAGTTAGCATACGAAGTAATGAGTTTCACTGTGGCATTTTCATACTTGTAATTATATTTCTTATTCTGTCCCCTCCAGTGTCTCTTCCCAGTCCTCTGCTCCTTCTTGCTGGTCTCCCAAATATTCCTTTCTTCTTTCAGCTTTCATGTCATACATATTCTGTTACCACTCCTTCCACTCACCCTCCTTACAATCTCTGTCCTTTCAAGGGCCTTTCTACCTTCATGACCTACACCAACACACACATATACAATACACATATATGTGTGTGTATATATATATATATGTATATATACACATACACTATATATATGGCTTATTTCATTTAACATAATGATAATGAGTTCCAACTGCCATAACTTCAATTCCTTTATAGATAAAAATTCTGTGTTTATGTACCACACCTTTTATCTATTGATCTCTTGATGAACGAACATCCAGGCTAGTTCATCTCCTGGGTATTATGAGTAGCACAGCAATACACATAGATGAACATGTGTGTATCTTTGTGGCATGTTGGGTCACACAGCAGGTCTACTTTGAGTTTTTTTTAAAGCAGTCTCCATAGTGGCCACAGAAGTTCACATTCCTACAACTGTGTACATTCTCTTCCCATTACATCTTCATCAATGCTTATTGCCACTTCTTTTCTTGATGATAGCCATCCTGAAAGGGGTAGAATAAACCCAGAAAACAAGTTTAATTTGCATTCTCCTGGGATCTAAAAATGTTCAACATGTTTTTCAAATATTTATTGGCCAATTGACTTCTTTTTTTGAGAAATGGCTACTCAGTTCATCAGCCCATTTATTGACTGGATGATTTGATCTTCTGGTGTTTCATTTTTGCAGTTTTTTTCCCAAGACAGGGTTTCTCTGTGTAGCCTTGGCTGCCCTGGACACACGTTATAGACCAGGCTGGCTTTGAACTGACAAAGATCTGCCTGGCTCTGCCTCCCTGAGTGCTGGGATTACAGGTGTGCACCACTGTGCCTGGCCATTTTTGCAGTTTTAAAAAAATATTGTATATAATACTCCCTGATTGATGCAAGTTGGCAAACATTTTCTCCATTTTTCAAGTTGTCAGTTTTTTCTGTTGGCATATTTTTAAAGTTTATTTTATTGGGTTCCTATACCTCTACCTCTCTTCTAACCCTTATTCTACCCTAATCCCTTCCGTGCCTCTGACACCCAACACTAGGTAGGAGAGAAAGAAGGTTAGAGAGGAAAGTGGGCAATAGACATCTGTGGGTTACTTCCTGCTGATTAGGGATGTTTGGTTCCTTGGGGCAAGCCCAATTTTCATTGATATAATATCCCGCAGTCCAGCAACCCAGCAATAGCAAATGCAATAGCCAACTCAGCAGCAGGACAAACCAGCATCAGCGGGAGCATGAGGAGGAGAGCAGCAACTGCCACAGGCCCTCTCAGGGTTCTCCCATTTATCCTTCTCCAGAGTGCCCAGAATTAAACTATCTACAGCTGGCAAAGATCACATCCTTGCTAGTGCATGAGGGAAATCATAATCACCTGCTATGAAGCAGCCTCTTATCCCACACCTGGGATTAAAACAAAAACACATTCACATAACATAACTGGGTTTTTAAAGAAACCAGAACTCTCACTACATTACTCTGCTGATCCTTGGCTGTGTAGAACCATTTTAGTTTTGTTTAATCTCATTTGTTGATTCTGGAGGTTACTTTGGGGTGCTAGAGCCCTTTTCATAATGCTTTGTCTTGAAGTATTTTCCTGTTTTCTTCTAGAAGTCTCAGCATTTCGGGTTTTGTGTTAAGATCTTCCTTAACTACCAAATTAACAAATTCAGAGTTGTGTGAGAGAGATACAGGTCAGGCTTTGTTCTCCCACAAGTGGACATCCATTTTTCCCAGTGCCATTTCTTTAAAAAGCTGTCCTTTAAAAATGTATGTTTTGACACTTTTATTGTAAATTAGTGGCCGTAGCTATTCATGTTTATTATTTTAGTCTATTGTTCTGTTGGTCTACATGTCTGTTTTTTTCTTTGTTACTATGGATCAAGGATAATTTGAAATCAGTTATTTTGGCATTGCTTTTTAAGCCAAAGCTTAGAATTGGTTTGGCTATTAAGACTCTTTCGTATAAATATGGATTTAGGGGTTTTTTTTCCTACTTCTGTGAAGAATATAGTTGGAATTTTGATGGGAACTACAGCATCTATATGCTACTTTAAATAATAAACTTACAATATAAGTTCTGCAAATTGATGAACACCGGAGATATTTCTAACTTCTATGATCTTCAATTTTTTTCTGTGTCATAAAGTTTTTATTGCAATAGCCATGGGGATAGTACTGTGGGTATCCAACTTATTCCACAAGACTAATGACCTGTGTCTGAGTCCCAGAATTTATGTAAGAGCTGTGAGATGCCTCTGAGGAAAAGGAAGAAGCCATTCAACAAAGTTGTCCTCTGTTGAAAGTGTATGGTATCACACTATGAACCCGAGATTGTGTTGTTCACTGGAAAAATCTGTTTCTAGTTGTGGTGTGGCTCAGCCCTAGTACACATTTTAATCCAAGTACTGTCGACAGGATTAAATAAAGTTACTCCTAGGTCAAGAGGTGAAGCAAGCAACCAGTTGACTAGGAGTGAACATAGGGGGAAAAATCATAGAGTAAGAGGAGTCGGGAGGACAGATAGAGAGGCTCACAGGAAGTAGAAGGGAGGGATGTTTTGTTTGAGGGTTTTTTGAGAAGCATGTAGAGTTTTGATTTTCCTTTTGGGATGTCAGCTGAGTAGGAAGGTCAGCTGGTGCTTTCTTTGCCTCTCTAAGCCAGCAGGACTCACCCCAGCATCTGGCTCCCATGTATTTACTGGTAAAATCAAATGTTTGCAATTTTGTTAAAAATACCAGAGCTCCAGCCTCCTGATATGTACACTATGGCACCCCTGCCTCCCACACATACATCATACATACATACAACAGTAAAAAGAATATTGCAGAGGTCTTTAACCTCCTTAGTTACATGTATCCCTAGTTCTTTTCACTGGTTACATGTATCCTTAGGATTTCATTCTCTTGATGCTGCTGTAAGTAAACTCGGTTGTTTTTATTTTCTTTATAGATTGTTGGTAATTTAGAAACACAGCTGAGTTATATGTGTTAGCGTTTTTGTTTTACAGTTTGGCCTAACTTGCTTATTAGCTTTAATAGTTTTTGTGGATTTCTTAGGAATGATTGTGCCACCTACATGTAAAGGTAGCTTTATGCCTTGAATTCCTGACTGCATACCTCTTTCTAGAACTCCTCGTATGACAGTGAACAGAAATAGCAAGGACAGCCAGCCTTCCTTGTGTTATTCCTGATGTAAGCTGGAGCGCTGCCAGCCTTTCACTATTGATAACAATGTTGCCTGTGGGTTTTTCATACGGCTTTAGTAAACAGAATCTTTTACCTATGGACTGATAAGTGTTTTATCATGAAAGGATGGTTTTTGTTTGGTTGGTTTAGAGTTCACCATATAGCCCAGGCTGGCCTCAAATACACAGTGGTCTTCCTGTGTTAGCTTTGCAAGTGCTAGGATTCCACACAGGAACCACCATGTCAGAACTGCATTGATTCATTTTATGTTTACCGTCCCTTGTGCTCCTTTAATAAGCCTCGCTTGCTTCTTCGTGGCACACAACTCCTTTAGTATGTGATTGAATTTAGTTGGCTAGTATTCTCTTGGGTGCGCTTGCATACATCCTCAGAAGAGACATTGATCTGTACTTCCCTTGTGATATCTTTGGCTTTGAGTTGGAACTTCACTCTCTGAGCACGACACCACCTGCCGCCAAGTTGAAAGCTGTGATGACCTGCATCCTTGGGCCCATTCACACTCCTTTGTGGGAGGCAGAGGAGAGGCCATGGACCTGCGTACACAGCCCCGCCCCTCGGGGTGGCTGTTCGGGCACGGAACAACACATCGCTGGGAAGGGACTCTTCGCCAGTGTTGCAGCCATCTCTGCTGCTTGTGCTCCTGTCAGTAACTCTCAACTGGGTGAAATTGTCCCTCTGGTCTGTCATTGGGAAAATAATACAATGCTTTGATTTCAAGGCAATACAAGACTTGTGACATGAGTTTTCAGGGTTCTTGCCCATGTTTTGAAATAATAGCTTGAGGATTGGTGTTAATACTTGGCATAAATTAATAAACACTTCGGCTCTGATTTTCTTTTTCCTGAAAACTTTTGAATGTCCATTTAGTTCCGTTCATTGCGCTATGTCTAGTAGAAAAGTTTTACTCCTTCTTGAGGTGGTTTTGGGAGTTTGTGTGTTTCTAATAATTTGTTTATTTCTTGTAGGCTATACATTTTGACTCATCATTCCTTCCTGTCTTCCTCCCCCACACCCCCCTCTCTCTCATGTAGCATAGGCTGTACTCAAACTTGCTTTGTAGCAGAGGATGACCTTCGACCTTTGACCCTCCGGCCCCCACCTCTTGAGAGGTGCGATTGCATTTGTGCATCACCATGACTGATTTACAGAGTCCTGGGAATCAAACCCAGGACTTCTCGCATGCTACTCAGCTACATCCCTAGTCTGATCCTTTTCACTTTTATAAATCTATAAATTATGAAAAGATATAGCTGATTTTTTTAACTATGGAAGAATTTAAATACACAGGAAGTACAATGAACTTCACCAAGATGAGCAGTTGTTGGGATGTGCCACACTTCCTTCATAGGTTTCTCTCTCCTTTTCTTTTCTTTTTTTTTTTTTTAAGATTTATTTATTTATTATGTATACAACGTCCTGCCTGCGTGTACACCTGCACACCAGAAGAAGGCACCAGATCTCATTATAGATGGTTGTGAGCCACCATGTGGTTGCTGGGAATTGAACTCAGGACCTTTGGAAGAGCAGCCAGTGCTCCTTAACCTCTGAGCCATCTCTCCAGTCTCCTCTCTCTCCTTTTCTAATGTTACTTAACCATGAATGGGGCCAGTCCTGTTCTGCATAGAGAAGAAGGTATTTTTTAAAAAGAATCGACAACAAACACATATATGTGAAGCTAAGGGCTTGCCTCTGCTGAGATAGTCTATGCCTTCCAGAACGTTCCCCATCTCTTAGTCAAGATCAGATTCCCAGTCAAGTTTCTCCTGCTGGAGCATGATTTTCCAGCCAACTGGAGGCAGCTGGGAGCTTTAAAATATATTAGTGTCTGGGTCCTAGCCCAGAGGTCCTTCTTTTATTGGTCTGGGATACGGTCTGGGCATCAGGAGTTTTTAAACGCTTACTCTAATATAAAGCCAAGATTGAGAACTTCTGCTCTAAAATATGAGATCCCCAATTTTTTTCTCTCTTTTTCCATTTGTAATGCATTCCTGAGTAGTTCTTAGGGGGGAAAATCCCTGAGAACACATGCTGTGAGCCCTAGCTGTCTACTTTCATAGGTATTTACAAATAAGGAATGAATTTAAAGATGAAGTCAAACTAAGGCCAGAAATAAGCTCAGGAGCTCAGGAGTTAGGTCTAAAATCTGTTGAGCTATTGCTAATCTCACGTAGAAAGAGACTTGGATCAGAAGGTGGGGGTTGTGTCAGGTGCGAGGAGTGAAAGCTTAGTCATCTAGGAATTCCTTCAAGTTCCTTGGGGCATTTGTGCAAAGCAGCGCTCTCAAGGCTGGCTGCACATACGCTACAAGCACCTGAAGCAATACGCTTACTCATACTTGGCCTTTTGTATTCTAATTTAATTTAATTTGCTTAAATCAAGCATTCCTAAGCTTTAGTGAACATCTAAACCACTGGGAGGGATGTCAAAACATCTTCATCAGTTTGTCTGAGGTGGGTTCAAAACTTTGCACTTTCAGCAAATTCTTGGGTTAATGCTGATGCTGTTGATACAAGGGCCACATTTGAGAGTTACTGGCTTAGAGCAAGATCTAAACATTAGTTTGTCTGGAAAACAAAAATATGTCCAGATGTGGTGGTTTGAATAGGAATGGCCCCCATAGACGAATGCGTTTGAATACTTGGCACATAGGGAGTGGCACTGTTAGGAGGTGTGGCCTTGTTGGTGTGGGTGTGGCCTTATTGGAAGGGTTGGGCTTTGAGATCTCAGAGGACCTGGGCCTAGGGCCCAGTAATTTCAACACACATGAGGAACAGAAAATTACTGCCCTAGAAAGGCATGCTTTCTAATTAAAGGGTAGCAGAAATTGTAGCAAGCCTGGTCCTTTTGAGTCAGGACACTCCAGGTGAATGAACAAATTTCAGACAGAGTCCTGGACATAGTCAATGAAGGTCAAACTCTATGGTGGTGGTGGGGGAGAATGTTTAGATTTAACTCCCAGATTTTGTCAGTAGAAGAGATATGACGGAAGGAAGAACATTTTCCTCTTTCACAATGCTGCCACAGATCACTGACTCACCTCCTCTGACGTAGGTACACACGTGGAAATAATGGTGCCTGCGTGGCACACTGAGACACGAAGACAAGGCTGCGTATGGCTGGTAACCAGCAGAGATGAGCAGCTTACTCCGTCCTAGGACAGAGGGAAGTCAGGACCACAACAGGGAGAGTGAGTCACGCGCCCTGCTGCTTTAGGGAATTGATGTGAACAAAGTTCTTGTCTGCCTCATGAAGACAGAGCCTCCGGTGGCAGGGTTTCCAAAGAAAATATCCCCAAGAAGCCATTGTTGGCTTAACACACTGTAGGTGGCTTGCTTAGGAGTTTTAAATTGTGCATTAGCTCTGTAACACTGGGCCATATGAAACATTACCCCAGCATTCCAGTAGGCAGGAGGTACATGCTGGGACGCTGTGTCATGGCCTCTAGTCTTCAGTCACTGGCCTTTCCATGGGGCTGCAGGCGCTTTATACTCCTTCGGGTTCCTTTGAAAGCCACCACTCCCCTCCCCCTCCCCTCCCCCTTGCCCCTCCCCCTCCCCCTTCCCCTCACAAGCACATGCCAAGCTTGGGTTTAGGCCATTGTCTCACATTGCTCAGAAGCCACAGAACCTAGCACCACCTGAAAGACCATTTTTTTCCTCAGCCTTATACTATGTGTAATGGGACACAGGCCTGTGTGAAGCCACACCCTTCTCCCCACCCTATAGAACAGCTCTTTAATCCTCCACTGGGTCTTTGTGTATTGCTCTGCAGGCCTATCCAAGGAATCTAGAAACACACCATCGTGGATAAAAAGAACCCACATGCGGTTTTCCTGATGGAAATAAAATTACCTTTTTACGCTTTCAACCACCAAAGCAAGTGGTTGAGAGTTAGCCAGATGTTAGTGTGTCAATAAATTAGTCTGCCTGCAAAAGAAAGGGACTCTACTCAAGAGTGCATGCTTGTGGTGGAAGCTTACAAAAGTGCACAGTGCACAGCAGTGTGATAATAACTAACAATAATTGGTTATACATTTCAAAACAGATGGGAGAAATAATTGGTAGTGCTTTCAGCACAAAACAGAAACATTTGAGGTGCTGGGTACACTAATTGTCTTGATTCTATCATTACACATATACAATATGCATCAAATATCACACTGTACTCCATTTATATATCATTAAAACATAAAATAGGGTGGGACCAGGAGGAGAGGAGGGAGAAGGCTATGATCAGGTTGTCAAGTGAACATATACATTAAAAATAAATTAAATTTAAAAAGGAAAAATAGAACAAAATTACAATATTATTACTCTGATTTATTACAATAAAAGCTGGTATCAGGTGTTGTCATAAAAACAGAAAATCCCAATCATTTGATTTTACCAATGAAGACTCAGGAGCCAAATGCTGGGGTGAAAAAAAGACTCACCTGGAGGCCAATGCCACCTTGTACTGACAGAGGAGAAACTACCCTGCCAACAGTTCAGGAGAAACAGTTCCGTACAGAGAAAGCCAAGGCAAGTGAGACCTCTGCGATGCTGGAGAGATGATTTGGCTGTCAGGCCATCACAGTCTCAGGTTCTGCAGAGTGTAAGTATCTGCGCAGTGGAACTAAAGTAATAACCATTCGCCTTAAAAATGTGCAGGTGCATACACTGCATCTGACACCAGCTGCCTTGAAGAGTGGCCTACTGATGGGGAACATCAGCTGGTAGCTATTCATCCTGTCTTGAGTGTGAACTCCTGATCAGCGGTGTGAAAAATGTCAAATATTTGTCATTGTGCACTCATTTACATATACAGACACACACATAGACACAAATGCACATACACAGACATACCATACACACACACAGACACATAGACACACACATACACACAAACCACACACACACAGACAAACCATACACACACACAAAGACATAGCATACATACAGATACACACAGACAAACCATACACACACACAGACATAGCAGACACACACACACACACACACACACAGAGAGAGAGAGAGAGAGAGAGAGAGAGAGAGAGAGAGAGAGAGAGAGAGAGAAACAGCACATTTTTTGAGTTCATTCCAGGTAAATTTCTAGCTAAAGATACTTTAGCCTGCTCTCTCTCTCTCTCTCTCTCTCTCTCTCTCTCCTCCTCCTCCTCTTCTTCTTTTTGGTCAGTTTGTATCTCCTGAATATAGACATAAGACTGACTTTTAAAATAGGTGCATTTCTCAGAAATGAGCAAAGTGTTTTTCTGTTAGTTAAGGGGCAGAAAACCTCACTTAGTTATTTATGCCAAGAGTAGAATTTAGCCTTTCATAGTCCTGGGGAGAAGAGGGAAAGGCTTTGGTCTATGTCCTCTGAACTCAGGGAGGCACAGAATGTTAAATCTCTCTCCCGCTTCCTCCTTCAGCCTTCTTCTCTGTCTGTTTATCTCCCTCACAAGACTGTTCCTTTGCATGCGTTGGTGTGACTCTCTTCTCTGATACACCTTTTCACACGGTGTGCAAGCTCCTCTGCCTTTATATCCTTTTGCCCCCCCCCCCCCCCGAGCCTAGGGTTTCTCTCCGAAAACCTGCAGTAGGAAGATGCGAATGATCTCAATTTGTGTCCCTCATTATAATACTAATCCCCAAGCAATCTTTCCGGCAAAGAGACCAGTACACTGCCTAATTCTGGGTCACTTACTTTGTGCTCTGCTTATGATAGAGCAACATTATAAAAAGCAGCACAGGAACACATGCTTCCTCTGCACATACGTTAATAGGATACAGAAATTAGTGGGAGCCATGCATGGATGGCATGTGACTTCACGAAGTATCCCCAATGTGTCTGCTTGAGGCAGGATTTTTGTTTTGTGGCCCAGACTGGTCTGAAATTTTGCAGCAGAGCCCAGGACAGCTCTGGCCTCAGCCTCTTTTGACCTGCGGTTATAGACATTCAGCACGATGTCACATGGCCTTCTGGTTTTTGTTTGTTTATTTAAATCTTATGTGTTTTTTTTTTTTTTTAACTACAAGGCTTTGAGTTTGTTCATCCATTTATTTCACAATGCATATGTCATATGATCAAGTTATATACCTTAACTAGATGCAGTTTTATTTGTCAGTTATATGCCCTGAAAGAAATGGTAGGGCTGGCTCAGTAGACGAAGTGCTTGTCACACAAGGGTAAGCTGGATCCTCGGTGTGATGGCTAAAGAAACTCCATGTTATACCAGACAGCCATCTTGGTATCCGTTAGTCATATGTCCCTGACTCCAGCTATTTGTTACCCTGACTCAGTGTCCCCTACCCAAAAATGTATGGCCGTGACCATCTACTTGTTATGATATGACTAACTGCATTTTTGCTACTGCAACTTGCTTACACAGATTCTTTTGAGTTGCCTTAACCACTTAACTTGGCAAAACAGACCAGTTTTTGCCTGCTTGCTTGCATAGACACTGACGATCTTCTTGTGGCTTTCTCCTTTAAAAACCCCTTCTGTCAACCTCCTTCTCTTGGGAATCTCAAATTTGGCTTAGAGATTGTTCGTCTTGTTAGCAGCTAATCAATAAGTCTTTTAGGTATAATTGGATTGAGTCTATGGTCTTTTTCCAAGGGTCACAAACCCCATAATACTAGCTCACACTCATGGAAAAGCCGAGAGATGTCGCATAGTGTCAGTGCTGGGTGGCTGGAGATGGGCACATCTCTAGAGCTTATTGACCCACTAGCCTAGACAAGTATAGGCAAGATAGATCCAGGTTCATCCAGCTTCAGTGAGAGATCCTGAATTAAAAAATAACAAGAGGATGGCAGCATCCTGCGGGGAGGGGACAGAGAGAGAGTGGGAGACAGAGAGAGAGAGACAGAGAGAGAGAGAAAAAGACAGAGAAAGAGAGACAGACAGACAGACAGAGACAGAGAGAGAGAGAGGCAGAGAGAAGGGAGTAGTACCACATTCTCCCAGGCTACAGTTGCTGTGGCCTCTGAGGCCTTCATGTTCTCCCTGTACTGCCCTTCGGCACTCGTCTTCAGCTTATGTGCATTAATGTTATGAATGTTATGAAAAATGAGAAATAGTAAAACTTTCTATGTATTTAAAGTAAAAAAATTTAATTTATTTATTTTATTCCTGTGGATCCAGGGATGAAACCCAGAGCCTTGCGCGTGCACTGAGGTGCTTTACTGCTGAGCCTCACCCAGCCCTAACACACCCTGCTGTCTGTGTCTTAGGATTCTGTCACCTGTAAACGTCAGTGTGTCTCATGGTTTGCAGTAAATAGAATCATGGACAACAGCTGGCATAGAACTTTCTGCATTTCTTTTCTATTTTTTTAAAGATTTATTTATTTATTACATATACAATATTCTGCCTGCATAACTAACGAGGGCACCAAATCTCATTATAGATGATTATGAGCCACCATGTGGTTGCTGGGAATTGAACACAAGACCTCTGGAAGAGCAGACAGTGCTCTTAACCACTGAACCATGTCTCCAACCCCCCGGGTTTCCTTCTTAAGTGTTTGGTTATTTGTTTGTTTTGTTTGTCCGTTTGTTGAGACAGGGTTTCTCTGTGTAGCCTTGGCTGTCCTGGCCTCGAACTCAGAGATCCACCTGCCTCTGCCTCCTGAGTGCTGGGATTAAAGGAGTGCATCATGGCTCTTAAGTAGTTGTTATGAGCAGGTGTGGGTTGACCTGGAAACAGGTGTAAGTGAATTTCACAGACAAAACTCATTTCCTAATTCAGTGCAACATTTGCATTTGAGAGTATGGAAATGGCTTATTTACATACTTGTCTTCATGTACAGGAAAGAAACTCAAAAGTTTCCCGGGTGAGCAATGCCCCTAATGAATTTATCTCTAGCTGTGGACAATAAATGCTTCAACAAATGCCATATGCAGTATTTGGCTCCGAAGGAGACCTACAGCCGGCTTGGAGCTCGTCCTGTCCAGTGTGCCCCCTGGGGAGTAGAATGAGCAGATTGCTGTTAATAGTTCACCCCCACGGAGTGTCTGTCACACAGAAAGCGCCAGGCCAGGTACTGCCCGCATTTACTGTGGACACCGCTTTTCTCCGCTTTTTCAATAAGCAAGAAGTTTCAAAGAGCAACAAAGTGAACAAATTGTAAGGATACCATTAGACAATAATTTATGGCTTATCTGACCATAATATTAGGGTAACTAACCCATAATGGCATCGATTTTAATATGGGCTAGTGCTATTTTTGCTAGTTGCGATTTTAACTGCTCGTCACTGTGTTAGCTCCTTTTCTATCACTGTGATGAAGCACCGTGAGCAAAGCAATGGAAGGGAGAAGGAGCTTGTTTTTACTCTGGTCCCGTAGGGTTAGGATCTCTAATAGCAGGGACATCATGGCAGGCAAGATGGCTGGCTCCAGAAGCTGAGAGCTCATATCTCAACTATAGCCTGAAGAACGGCCTGGAAATGCATGTCTCTAAAGTCTCAAAGCCCACCCCCCAGTGACATACTTCCCCCAGCAAGGCCTCCCCCAAAACACTGCCGCAAACTGGAACCAAGAGCCCAAATACATGAGCTCATTCAAACCACGACAACAGGTGCATATTAGTGCTTTATTGATGTCTTCTGGGATAAATTTCTATTACTGAATATATTGTGAAGAGGAGGAAAACACATCATCACTCTTCTATAAAAGAGAATAGCCACAAAGTGGGAAAGATCAAAATAAAGGCATCCTCCAAGCACTAGGTATGTATTTGGTACGCATGCGCATATGTGGGCAAAGCATCCATACACATGAAATAAGTACGTCTTTAAAGAAGTTAGAAGTCTTGGGTCTTGAGGTTAGAACTGGCAGAGCCATTTTATAACTGTCCAATATAGGACAGTAAGCGTCCCCTCCTGATGGGGAAGGACTTTAAAACCAACACTTGGCCTTTGTGTTCCTCTCAGTGCTTATCTTTGTCATGTTGCATCTGTTATTGCTGTTGTTGTACCTTTTGTGGGACTAAGCTTTAGCCATAAGTATAAGCTGATAATAAGCCTTATGAGTCTTTCTGGTAAGTTGTCAAAATTTAGGTAATTTTGGCACTCAAGCCATATGTGAAATTTTGCTAAGTGTGCAAAACTGTTTTGAGTGGAAACATACATTTGAATCTGGTGGTTAAGAGTCAATTTTTGGTTGTGGCTGTGTGAGAGATATGTCGTATTCACTATATTATTATTTAAAGTGTCCTGGGGATTTGAAGTTTTTCAAGATATAAATTTGTAGGAAATGATTGGATATGAGCATGAGGCTGTGGTGAGCAATGCCAAGAGAGTAATTACTAGGTCAGTTTCCTGTGGTGTTTCTGGGTCAGGAGTGCCAAGACCAATAGTCTTAGGTCAGGCTGCCAAATGCTGTCAGGACAATGAGAAGCCCTTTAATTCAAAGCTGAGGGATGTGACAAAGTAATGCAGATAGCCCAACAAGATGAAGATGGGGAGCCTGAAATGACCCCAGGGAAAAGAGAGGCTGCACATGACAGCAGTTCCAGGTGTGCCTGGAAAACAGTAATCAGGGGACATGGTCAATGATGTTTACAGTGCACCAGTTTCCTCTGGGAATACTCGTTGGATATTCTCCATAGCCAACAATGTGAATTCTAGAGTCAAACTGCCTGGGACCAAATGTTAGCTCCAGCACTTAACAGTTAACCACATTACTTAGCTTAATGATATCTGTTTCTTCACAAAGGAAATGCAGATAAAAGTGTCACTTGCAGCTACCGGGTTGTCAGTAATGAATACACAGTGATCAGATCTTTGTTCTCAATTTTAACCTTTAAACTCTCTCTTTCTCTGTCTCTCTCTCCGTGTCTCTCTCTCTCTGTCTCTCTGTGTCTGTCTCTGTGTGTCTCTCTATCTCTCTGTCTTTCTCTGTGTCTCTCTCTCTCTGTCTGTGTCTCTGTCTGTCTGTCTGTCTGTCTGTCTCTCTCTCTGTGTGTGGGTGGGTGTGTGTGCATGTGCCAGCATGCCAATGAGTGCAGGTACCCACAGAGAGTGTGTTGGGTCTCTAGCTAGGAGTTAGAGTTACAGACAGCATTGAGCTGCCCAGATCATCTGCAAGGAAAGTATATGCTTTTAACTCTTGAGGCATCTCTTCAGTCCTCTGAACACAATTTTCCAAGAGAGTTTTAATTAATTAATTGGTAATTAATGGTCCTTGAAGAAACAACAAATTACAGCACCTTGTCATTTCTACAATCAAGCACTCAGATCTCGTTGGGGCATGTAGGAAGAGCACAGGAGCTGTGGTGATTTGGATAACATGTGTCCTGTAGAGGAACATGTATTTATTTAAGCACGTGGATCCAATTGGTGGTGCTGTTTGGGGGGACTGTATGCCTTTTAGAACATGAAGCCTTGCTGGAGGAAACACCCCATACATCAGAGTGGGCTTTGAGAACGTGGAGCCTCACCCCACTCCCAGTTTGCTCTCTCTGCTGCCTGAATGTGGATGGAGAAGTGATCTGCTGGTTTCCTGCTGTGACATTACCTCCAGCCGAGAAGGGTCTTCCCATTTTCTCTGACTAGTTCCCTTCTGAGAAGATTTTTTTTTAAACACTACATAAAAATTGTTTCTCCACTACTGTGGAGTTACTGCAAAATACTAGACCTGATTTTAATCATGAAGAAAAATCAGGCAAAACTCAAACGGAGGTCTTTCTACAGGATCACTGGCACGTGTTGTACCAACACAGCAGATTATGAAAGACAACGAAAGATTAAGAGGCTGCCCCAGATTAAAGAGCTCACAGAGACAAGTAATCAAATATACTGTGTGGCTTTGGGTAGCATCCTGGCCAGCAAACAAGATGGCATAGTAAGATAGTTGACAAGATTCAAATGCAGCCTATAAGTTAGTTGACTGTTGCCTTTCCTGTTTCTCATATAGTTTTACTATGATTATGTAAGGTTTAACCTTTGGAGATATTCAGTGAAGACTAGAGAATTCTTTGTGCGATTTTTGCATGTCTGAGACTTTTTCATGATGAAAATTTAAAAGTTAAATATATCCCTTTCATAAAGCCTTTAAATATATGTCACAAAAGTCTCCAATACAGCTATTAGCAATGAGCATATTTTATATAGAACTCTTCTTTCTTTTGTTTTAAAGAAAAGCAGTTGTCTCTGGGTTTAGGCTTACGTTTCTGTGACATTGCTCCTGCAACCAAGAAGGCCAGGCTGGTCGGGAAATACAGAGCCGGCTATGGTGCTTCCCTCCTGAAAACGGTGAAGAAAATTGAAACCAGCCAGCACGCCATGCACACTTGCTTCTTCTGTGGCAAGTTCAAGAGAAAGAGATGAGCTGTTAGTAACTGGCACTGTGGTTCCTGCATGAAATCAGTGGCTGGCAGGGCCTGGACCTCTGTCACTTCTTCTGTCACTGTCAAATTGGCCATCAGCCGACAGAAGGAACTGAAAGACTAGAAGCAGCACCACTGTTTGAGACTTGCCTAGCCCGCAATACATGAGTTAATTTACACAACAACAAAGAAATGCAGTTAGTTGTACTGCTGGGGGGCTTTTTTTTTTTTTTTTTTTTTTTTTTTGTCTTTGGTGTTGGGTAATTGCAGTGACCCTGCTGGCTTCCTCTCCCTAACGCTGGCCCCAGACAGCCTCCACTGTAGTTTTTCATGCTTCATCAAAGAAAATCAGGCCACATACGAACATGTGACCCAAACTGTGCATGTCAAACTCTTTCTACCGGAAACTTGAAATTGGAACTATAAGATACTTGTTGAGAGTGACCTGTCCTCCTCTGTGAAGAAAGCTAAAACTGTCAAAGGTGGAATTTAGCTGTCACGTGATGGACGCCCCGAATAGCAAAATTAGTTCCTACCCAAAAGATGAGAATTAAGTGGAATGAAGTGGGGGGGTGGGAGTTTGGGGGGTTGGGGGGAGGGGGGAGGGGGGAGAACGGAAGTGCGCTTCACAAGTTGCTATCTACTGGCCATGGTTGTAACACGGTCCCTGCCTGAGGTGCTTGTGCTGGGGTCCCCTAAGGCATTTCATTTTTCTGCAGTGCTGGAAGAGGACTGGGCCCAAGGGCTTTGGGCTCATTAGGAGAGTAGCCTAAGAGTTACATAAGAGTCCACATAAAACATGTTTGAATTTTCCAAGTATGAACTGAACAGCACCACAGATGTAGCAAGTGAGGGAAGCGATGCAAAGCCTTAACTTTAGAGCTGGAATGGGGAAAGAGTGCACATGACTGTAAGACCGTAAGAACCTGGAAGCTTCCAGCCCCAGCACCGGAAGCTGTGTGTGAAGCAGAGGAAAGGCCGTGTAGTCTCTGTTACATCAGATGAGGTCACTTTCTGTTACTTGCAAACAAAAGAGTCCTAACTAGCTAAACAGTTATTTCATGAAAATTTTGCATGGTGATATATCCAGATTATTTTAAGTGGCTGTATGGTAAAGGACGCAAAGTACTGCAAAAATCCCCAGGGCTCTGCTTTAAATATTTAGATTGTTTTTGGTTCATTTTATGTAGAAGACTACACTGCTTATACCATCCTTTCATATTCTTCATTGTATGTGCCTCTGTGCATCTTTTAGCTCTGAGTAAATTCTCAAAACTTCTAGATCAGAAAAATGCACTCTTGAAAACAAAACTTCATAGGATGGAAAAATTTTAAATTACGGAAAAATTACATGAATAGGCGAAACGCCCTTTTGTTGAAACGTTACTTTCTTTTATGAGATGAAGCTCTGAGGAGGAAACTAGCTGAGATGTGGTCACAGCCCTCATGAGTAGGAACAGAGCCAAGAGAGCTCTCTTTTGTTCAAGTGGTGTGCACAAAGCCCTGCCCTCACGCAAGCTAGGCGAACGCACTATCACTTACCTCTTACACCAAGACCTTGCTTCTTTCTGCTTTCTACCTGGTGAAAAAAAGGAGAAGTTGGCAGTCTGGAACCCAGAGGTCCTCACCAAGCCTCGTCATGCAGGAGGACTTACTTGTCGCTTCAGAAACTTGGAGGGAAAAGACTTCCATTGTTTGTGAGCTGTCAAGTCTGTGCTAATTTTTATAGCAGCCCAGGCTAAAAACATCACCTGTTTCTGACTTGTAATTTCTTCCTATTCATTTTTCTTTTTTCTCCTCCTCTTCTTCCTCCTTCTCCTCCTCCTTGCACAAAGAATAAATCCACCTTCTTAGTTAGGATTTTTATTGCCATGAAGAGACACCATAACCATGGCAGCTCTTAAAGGAAAACATTTAACAGGGGCTGGCGTAGAGTTCAAAGATTTAGTCCATTATTGTCATTGGCAGGAAAGATGGCGGCACGTAGGCAGTCATGATGATGGAGGAGCTGAGAGTTCAACATCCTGATCCTCAGGCAACAGGAAGAGAAAGAGACACTAGGCCTGGCTTGAGCATATAAAAGCTCAACACCCACTCCCCCAATGACGTATTTCCTCCAACAAGATCACTCCTTTTTTTTTAAAGATTAATTTATTTGTTATTTATACAGTATTCTGCCTGAATGCGTGCCTGTACACCAAAAGAGGGCAGCAGATCTCGTTGTATATGGTTGTGAGCCACCATGTGGTTACTGAGAATTGGACTCAGGACCTTTGGAAGAATAGCCAGTGTTCTTAACCTCTGAGCCATCTCTCCAGCCCCAAGGTCACGCCTCTTAATAGTGCCACCCTTGTGAGCCCATGGAGGCCATTTTCACCAAACCACCACACACACATCTATTTACTTATTTTCTTACACAAAAAAATAGCATTTTATAAATATTCTTTTGTATTTTGCCTTTCACAAGTTACAAGATTTTATGGAAATTGGCCTACATACATTCATGGAGATCTTATTCTTCTTTACAGTTCTACCGTATTTCTTTCTGTTGCTGTACAACTATTCATTTAATTATGCCACTAGGAGTTGTTTTTAAATTGTACACAGCTTGGAGCTGGAAAGATGGCAGAGTGCCTAAGAGCACATACTTCTGGTCTTAGTCACTGTTCTATTCCTGTAAAGAGACACCGTGACCAACGTTCCCCCCCGGCCCCCGAAACAGAGTTTCTCTGTGTAACAACCCTGGCTGTCCTGGAACTCACTTTGTAGACCAGGCTGGCCTCAAACTCACAGAGATCCACCTATCTCTTACCTTACAAGTGCTGGGATTAAAGGTGTGTGTCTCTAGGCCCAGCTAAGGCAACTCTTATAAATGAAAGGATCTAGTTCGGAGCTTGATTACATTTTCAGAGATTTAGCCCATTACCATCTTGGACTGATGGGTGGCAGCAGGCATGGCAGGCATGGCACTGGAGAAGGAGCTGAGGTAACACTGGGCCTGACCTGTGCTTCTGAAACCTCAAAGGCCACCCGCGGTGACATTCCTCTTCCAACAAGACCACACCTCCTAATCCTTCTCAAACAGCTCCACTTCCTGGTGACTAAGTGTGCAAACATTTGAGCCTGTGGAGCTATTCCCGGTCAAACGCCACAGGATAGAACTCAGGTCCTCAGGCCAGTTCAGCTTTGCCAGCTGAGCCATCTCATGGGCTCATGGTTCATTCCTGTTTCTGTCTTATTCCTATTTATCCATCTTAGTTTGGAAGGCATTTGCACAGTGCCCCGTTTGAAATTTTTACAAATAGCACTGCATGAACAATCCTACACACTATGTCTTCACCGTACATGGGAATACATTCCTTTTGGGAACTTACCTAGCAGTAAAGCTACTTTATGTAGGGTATGTACATTTGATCGTCATATGTGCTAATACACAGTCTTGAAAGCATCAGCTTACTCTCCCACCAGCAGCATGAAAGCTACATTCATTTGCATTCCCATCATCTGGTGTATCCATTCAGACTTGCAGGTTGATGTGTAATGCTGTTCACTGTCCTTTCAGTTTGAATTTTCCTGACAGCTAATGAAGTTGAACACCTTTTCATATGTTGCCTGGTCATTTTGATATCACCTTTTAAGAAGTACTTATTGAATATTTTGTACATTTTCTGATTGAATATCTCACCTGTCAGCATTGAAATACATATGGCACCTTCCTCTATCTTTAAAATCACCATTGCAGCATCTTCAGTATTTCTCACGCCTGGACAGACACACACCAGTTTTCATCTTCAAGGACTTTCATTTTCAAGCATTGAGGCTGACTAGAAAGTGTGACCCTCGCCCTCTCATTTAAGGATCCTCAATTAGTTCTGCAAAGTTCTTTTCAGTTTGGAAGGTAAGACATTCACATGTTTCAGGGACTAGATGGGGCACCTGTTTGGAGAACCATTTTTCTGCCTACAACATAGGTAGAAAAATAGATAGGTACGATAGAAGAACTTACAAATGAAGCTATGTGAGACTTACATTATCTTTCTGAAAAGGTTTTCAATAAGACCTCCCCATCCCCCAGAAAGAGCATCTTGCTATGTATCCCCAGAATTACTTGAAACACATTAGACCAGGCTGGCCTTCAGCTCTAAGCCCTCTGGACTCAGCCTCCTAAGTACCCTCTGGGTCTGTGTGATTCAGCTGGAATGCAGACACGCCACACATCTTTAATTCCTCTGGTTGGGCATGGTCTAAGAGCACACACACACACACACACACACACACACACACACACACACACACACGTAGGAAACTTTAAAAAGGAAAGCACCTAAAATTCTGAATTATCATGAAGAATAGAGGGGCCACATACCAGCCTTGAACAGTTCCATTAGCTATGAATAAATTTTACCGTGCTAAGCCACTGGTGTTTGGAGGGTATTTGTAGTTGTGGGTAAGTATACACAAATATTCAAAAAAACATAGAGTTTTATTTTTAAAATGTCTATAACATTTGTCTCAGAAATCTAGTTCTGGTAATTTATTCCAAAGAACAAGAGTCTAGAGTTGCAAAGATATTTGCTGATATGTCATTTAAAATGAAAAAGAACTGTAGGCAGCAACATATATTACAAATAATATAAGATTTTTACTTTTAAAAAGTCTCCATCTAATTCAATTTTATGTTCTCAAAGTTTAGTTATTGATACATATATGGCTCTGGTATATCATTAAATGTGAAAAAAGTAATCCATGTTATCTATGTTTTGACCATATGCATGAATGTGCGTGCATGTGTGTGTGTATGCACAAAGAGGCAGAAACAAACTATTGGGAATCACCCATGTAGATGGGATTATAAGTATCACTTTTTCTCTCTCTGGTCATTTTTGTATTTATTTATAACATCTAATTTTACTATATCAGATATCTACTTAAACCTTAGCTTATCTAAAAACATTATAACTTTGTCAATGTTATTTGTATTGAATGTTTTAAGACGTATATAAGAATTCCAGGTCTGGGTTGTAGAGTGCTTTCCCAGTGTGCTAGAAGACCTGGGTTCTGTCCCCTGCACTGTGTAAGCCACACATGCCTGTATCCTGGCATTGTGGGAACAGACACAGGAGAGTGAGAGTTCATCCCCGTCTTCATAGCAAGTTCAAGGACAGCACATCTGTCCCATGCAGAGAAACAAAGTAAGAAAACGTAAAGAATCCCAGCAGCAGATGTGATAAGCTTTACTTGCATGTAGTATCAATCAAGTTTATTTGCTTTGTGACTACTATACTAATGATATTTTAAATGTTTTGTTCTTATATACTTATTGGAATTCTTTCTTTTTTAAAGCTTGGCATCAGTGGTGCATGCCTTTAATCCCAGCACTTGGAAGGCAGAGGCAGATGCAGATGCAGATCTCTGAGTTTAAAGCCAGCTTGCTCTTCATAGCAAGTTCTAGGACAGCCAAGGCTATGTAGAGAAACCCTGTTTTAAAACAAACAAACAACAACAGTAAACCAAAAAAGAAAAAAGAAAAAGAAAGAAATTCTTTTTTCTGTATTCTTTACTCTAAGTATATATAGGCACCTTGTTTTAATAGATTTTACAAAAAAGTTTAATTTAAAGGTAGGATCAAAACCCAGGCATGGCGACTCATATCTATAATCCCAGAACTCAAGGCAGGAGGCAGGAGGATTGCCATGAGTTCTAGGAAAATCTGGGTTACTAAGTTCCCACCCAAGAAGGAAGGGGGGTAGGAATCTAACTGTGTATGCAGCATGATATGATGTAGAAAGAATAAGTCGGTATCTCACAGAAGCTGTGCATGCAGGACTGCAGCACAGTGCATGTGTTCTTGTGCTACCGACATAACCAACGTTATTTCAGGGAGGTGTAAGTACCTGAGAATATAAGATCATTTGCTTCCTGCCGACAGAGGGCAACGTGAACAAATTGTTAGAGATACAGAAGTGCTCAGAGTCTCAAAGAAAGTCCAAGATGGGCAGCATGGACTTCCACAAACAAATAAAAAGCACAGATTGAAACTGCAGTTTTAGCAGGAGGAATTCCTGTCTGCTCTCCCTGCCTACAGTCTTTAAAAAAATCTCATCTCTGTGCTGGGGACGGTGGCACACACCTTTAATTCCAGCGCTCAGGAGGCAGAGGTAGGTGGATCTCTGTGAGTTTGAGGCCAGCCTGGTCTACAAAGTGAGTCCAGGACAGCTAGGGCTGTTATACAGAGAAACCCTGTCTTGAAAAAAGAAAATAAATAAATAAATAAATAAATATCCTCTTTCTGTTTCTCTCTGTCTTGTTTTCTTACTTTTTTTTTTAAGCATTTATTTTATTTATTTATTTACTTATTTTATTATTTTATGTATATGGGTGTGTGTTTGTGCACCTTATGTGTACAGTGACCATGGAGGCCTGAAGAGGATGTCAGATCACCTGGAATTGGAGTTACAGAAAGTTGAGAGCCACCATGTGGGTGCTGAAAATTGAACCTGGGTCCTCTAAAAGAGCACTGAGCCATCTCTCTAGCCCTGTCTTGATTTTTGCAACAGTATTTCACTTAGCCTGAGTTGTCATTAAATTCAAATTAGAGGCTAGCCTTGAGGTCCTTGATCCCTTTTTCTTCCATTTACTGAGTCTGGAATTATAGGACTGCACTACCATCCTCAACACAAACCGAGTTTTTTAACAAGGAAAGAGAAAGCCTCAATTGTGCCCTATTACCTAGTGAATAAATTCATGATATTTGGCTTTCTTCTTATATAAACTTAAATTTTCATTTCTAACAATTGTGCACCTTGGCAACTACATGCCCATTCTTAAGCCATGTAAAGCTACTTATAGTCCCTCAGTGCGCTACAGCCCTCTATGCTTCCCCCTATCACCCTCCCATCAAACACTGGTTTTTCATGAGAAGGGGGTGTGGCAGCGATGCTTCTCCTGACTTCTCATTAAAAGGGAACCTTGCTAGTTCCTCAAGAGCACACGGCACCGCACGTTCTAGTGTGTGTTCCTTGAAGGTTCACATTTCAAAATATGTTAATCTTAAATTGCCTGTTCCTGGAGCCTGACTTAGAGTAAATCCTCATGTCGTGTGTTCAGTGAGTGAACAAAGCAGAGAAAGTGAGCAGGAAGTCCTCATATTGTTCTGACACCTTGGCTAAAACAGTAGGCTGGTGTTAGAATTGAGGCCTGTGGATCTGTTTCTCACAAGTTCAGGAGACAGCAACTGTTACTACAAGACCACTTTCGGACTCCTTGGAATTTCTTGGTAAATTCTAAATTCCTTGTGATGTCTTAGTGGCCAAGAAGATGGAGGCGCAGACACATGATATGAGGTAGCTTGGAGTTTTTCAGAAATCGGAGTAGCATCAGGCCGTTTGATTTCAAAAACAGGTGGGATTCTATTTTCCTGTCTCTCTCTCTCTGGAGACAGAGGTGATCTATAATGTGTGTGCACTCAGTCTATTCAATAACCCGCCTGAGTCTCTGTTAGGCCTGTCTGTTGAAGGTAGCTTTTGAGGATACAGTGAAGAGAGAGGAAGTGTTCCTTTCACAGTTCCACCTCAGACATGATCACATAGAGGGTTTAAAAACACAGGGTGCATACAATGAAAAGTAAGCAATCATTACTCTACCATCTGCCCGATTTGAGTTGGTTAGAAAAGAAAGAAGAAAAGAAATTAGTTTGGCAGGATTTACTCTTAAAAAAAAAAGTCATGTTGATTTTTGCCAATTCTATGTAATTTGATATCCCTCTTGCAAATTGAATAAGAGGAAAATGCTCTCATATTGCACTCCAGGAAAAATACAACCATTGTCCTTATGACCCTTGGTGTGTGAGTGCACATAAGAGTGTGTGTGTGTGTGTGTGTGTGTGTGTGTCACATGTATATTAGGTAGGAGCATAGTAAACAAAGGAAAATGAGATAGTTCATTAACTAATTCAGAATAACTACACTTAAGAGCCATCTGTGACCAGCACGATGACACTGATAGAAAGCAAAAGAAAGTAAACATATCTTAAAATAAAAGAGTGGGTGAGACTTAACATTAACAGTAGGCAGCCTTCTGGAGTCAAAGTATACCCAGTGCAGAACCTGGCAGCCTGTCTGCTATACATTTGTCAAAGGTAAAATTCACTCAGAAATTTTTTCTTCCTCAATTAGAAATAAAAACTTCCATGCATGATATACTTTGAAACACATATTTGGTTGATGATTAGAAAAAATAAGTAAATTTGATTGCAGATATTGTCTACTATCTCAATCAATACTGTAGCTATCAACTATGTTGCTTGCAGAAGTTTGAAGTGACTGGTTGAGTTTTATCAAATATATGTAGAAAAGGGGCTGGAGATCTAGCTCAGTGGTTAAGAACACTGACTCAGGTTCGATTCCCAGCACCAATAGTTCACAAACATGTGTACCTCTAGTCCCAGGGAATTCAGCACCCTTCTGCTCTCTGCTGGAACCACCACCAGGCGTTCAGGTGGCTGGTCCACAGGTAAATGTGCAGGTGAATTATCCATACATATTTTTTAAGTTTAAAAATAGAAATAAATATAGAAATTCCAATTTCTTACTGAATTTTTTCTTTTATTACAGAAAATGGTGAGTTACTTCAAATAGTTAAACATTCTAAATGAGTGCTTAGTGAGTGGGTTTCACTTGGTCTGTGTGTAGCTAGTTTTTGCTGTATATGGGGACACAGATAAGAGATAAAAAGCAATCTGTTCCATGATCAAGTTAACCTTATTTTGCTATTTTATTTTTCAAACAATATCTCTTTGGATATTAGATTTTGTAGTACTTACATTTTTTTTCGAGACAGGGTTTTTCTGTGAAGCCATGACTGTCCCAGACTTACTTTGTAGACCAGGCTAAACTTGACCTCAAGGTGATCTGCCTGCCTCTGCCCTTCTGAGTGCTGAGATTACAGGCATGCCCACCATGCCCAGTGATATACCAAAATTTTAACATCAAGGTATTCACATCCTTACCAGCTCCCTCTGCTTCTTCATGACAGTCAACCAAAAGACTAAGCCTCTGGGGGACTAGAGAGATGGCTCAGCAATTAAGGGCACTGGCTGCTCTTGTAGAGGACCTGGCTTCAGTTCCCAGCACACCCATGGTAGCTCACAGATATCTGTCACTCCAGTTCCAGGGGATCCAATGCCCTCTTCTGGCGTCCAAGGGCACCAGGCATGCATGTGGTGCAAGACATACTTGCAGGGAAAAAAAGTCATATATATATATATATATATATATATATATATATATATACACACACACACACACACTTATTTTTAAAGGTAGCTTAATCTTCAGCACTTGGTATGCCAGAAGACTTCTAGAAATGGCTCCAGGTAGTCACCAAGGTTGTCTCAGGCAGTTCTATGCTATATAGTCTTTTCTTGGGGTTTTTAGTCCCATTGCCTGATGTCTGTGTTCCATAAATTGATCTCTACACACTGCATTGTTTGCAGTTTCTTGCTCTATGCTTCCCAGAAGGCAAGTAAGAACACACCAACAAATACAAGGCTCCTGTATGGTTAGAAATGTAAGATAGTATGGAGGGATTGGGCTGTTTGCCTGCTTTCTGGGCCATAATTAGAGTGGCCCCATGCTCTGTGGGGATCCAGAGGCCTCTTTTCTAAGTTATTAGGCACTTCAGGGTCCTAGGAATTGTTTTTTCTCTTGTCCCCTCAGACTTAGGTTGAGAATCGTTTCCTGACATTGTTCATTCTGGGCAAGCCACTCACTACAGTTCCCACACTTCTCTAAAATGCCCCTCTATTAAATTCTCCTCAGTTCCAAATAGAGACCCAGAAACTTTTAAAAAAGAAAAGAAAAAAAAGAACCTTATATCCACTAAGGGGAAAGTTTTCAACAGTATGCTGCCTCGTCTCTGTTGCCAACTTCACTGGGCTTGCAATCACCTTTCCGTAAGTTCCTAAGAGAGCAGTAACTGAAGAGGGAAGATCCATCTTGACTGTGGATTGACTATCACGAAGAGCCACCATCCTGGTGTTGGGATCTCAAATGGAATAAAAGGAGGAAACTGAGAAATCGTTGGTTTCCTAACTGGTCTGTCCGCACTCCTCCCCACCACAGTGGACTGTGTTCTTTCTTAAAGTGTTAGTCCAAATAAATCTTTCTTCCCTTAGTTTGCTTCTACCAGGTGTTTTCCTCACAGCAATGAGAAAACTAATGCCAATCAACGATAATGGGGCCAGAAAGCCATACATATAAACTACACCTGATGTACTTGAATCACGGAAGCCAGCTTCTAAGCAACTTGTGTAGCTTTGGAAAATAACTACACCATATTGTTGATGGTTAATTTAGTTATTTTAAAAGTTAACTAGTTAGTTAGGGAATCAAGTCAACCCTGGTTATTTTCTTTGCATTTAATGCATTCAAGTAAGTTAGATGTTGACCAACTCTTTCTTGAGGACCAAATCCTGGTCCACCACATCTACTAGTAAGTAAATTTTGGCTATGCCTCTTTCTTTGTGTTGCAATAGCAGAGTTCAATAGCTACAATGCAGGCCTTTATGGCCCACAGAGCCCCAAATAGTTACTACGTAACTATTTACACAGAAAGGTTGCCAATCTCTGAACTAACTAAATGGTCTACTATTCTTCCTTTTCTCCTTGTTTAGATTCAATCCTCTCTGTATTTTTAGTGGTTGATGGGCTTGTCTCACACTCATGTGTCACAGTAAGGGGTGATAAGCGGAGAAAGCCAGGATGCACCAACAACACAGGCTTCACAATCGCAGTTTTACTTTACACTTTTTTGTTTTGTTTTGTTTTTGTTTTGTTTTTGTTTTTTGAGACAGTGTTTCTCTGTATAGTCTTGGCTGTCCTGGACTTGCTTTGTAGACCAGGCTGGCCTCAAAATCACAGCGATCTACCTAATCCCTCTGCCTGGGATTAAAGGCATGTGCCACCATGTCCAGCTCAACTCAGAGGCTACATCTTGGCCTCTTAGATGACTTATTATTCAAATTTAACATGATTGTGGGAATTTGCATCTGATGTTTTAATTTTTTTTCACCAGTTGCTGGGTAGGTAGCTTAGTGGGTAAAGGCACCTGCCACCAAGACTGGTGACTTCCATTTGGTTCCTGGGACTTACAAGGTGGAGGGAAAGAACTGGCTCCACAAGTTGTGCTCTGACTTCTACACACTCACAGCAAGTGCACACCCACACTCACTCACGCTTACACACACAAATAAGCAAATATAATTCAAAATTTCAAAAAATGTTCACCAGAGTGTTCTACATATCTTATTCACAAAATGGCATTGAAGTTCTATGTATTAATTCACACTGAGAAGTGTGACCTAAATTAGATCATCTCTCTATTTCCCAATGACCTCCTAAGGGCAGTACAAGTCATTTAACTATTGAGAATTGCAAGATGCATCAATTTATGAGTAAAAGAATTATACATTATTTGGTTGCTTCTTAGCATGATACTGACTTTTTTCCAGTTATGACAATAAAACATTAGTCTTGTAACAAAATAAAATAACTTGAGAGGCCTCAGGAGGGCAGAAGACAGTGATGGCGGTAAGGAACAGCCTGATGTGAGTAGCCTACATTTGCACCTTAGGCCATGGTGAGGTCTGGCCCATGCTACCACTGAGGGCCATGTGTGGGTCTGCGGCCCTGTTGTAACAAGGGCCTGTTGCAACCAGAGGCCATGCAGACATCCATGGTCTAAGCTGCCTCCTGGGCCAGGCTGATGTCCCAGGGCTGAGCTGAGCTGACTCTACCCCCTGCCTGGGCAGCATGGGAGAGCTGGCTGGCTGACCAATTCCCACTGAGGCCCAGATCCAAGGCTTTGAGTTGGTCCATCCCCGCATCTACCCCATCTATGAACTGCTGGAGTGCATGAAGGAGCCGGTCATATGGATCCAGAGCTAGAGGATCTCTATGACACAGGACAACAACAGGATATTGAAAAGGAGTCTTGATAGTGTAGCAGAAGCCAGAGGCCTGGAACCAGACCAATGATTCATTGTAATGAACATTTGCAAGTAAAGCAAAGTGGACAGAAGGGTATACCATGTGATATACTGTGATACACTGCAGCTTCCATGGCAACATATTTTTTCTTTTGGCGGGGGCAGGGCTTTGGGGGGGAGGGAGGTTGCAAGGGTGGAGGGTGAATATGGAGGGTCTGGGAGATGAGTGGGATTGGGGTACATGATATGAAATTCACAAAGAATCAATAATAAGTTAAAGTAACTTTAAATATATGAAACACGGCTCAATTAACAAAATATTTTATTTTAATTTTAGAAATTAACAATCAATTTTTAGTTTACAAAAGTAGTGAAAAAAAACCTGGGTGCGGTGGTGTACACCTGTAATCCTAGCACTCAGGGAGGCAGAGGTAGGTGGATCTCTTTGCATTCAAGGCCAGCCTGGTGTACAAAGTGAGTCCCAGACAGCCAAGGCTACACAGAGAAACCATGTCTTGGAAAAAAGAAAGAAAGAAACAAAGAAAGAAAGAAAGAGAAGTGAAATAAAACTGAATCTGGGGCTGGAGAGATGCCTCAGCAGTTAAGAGCACTGTCTACTCTTACAGAAGTCTTGAGTTCAATTCCCAGCAACCACATGATGGCTAACAACCATCTATAATGAGATCTAATGCCCTCTTCTGGTGTGCAGGTGTGTATGCAGGCAGAATACTGTATACATAATAAATAAATAAATCTTAAACAAAACATCCTGAATCTGAGAGCTCTTCTTAAAATAATCTTTTAAGAAATTAACCAACTGGCACATATAAATTAAGATTTAGAAAATCATTAATTTCTTAACTTTTAAGGTTTCATCTGAATTTTAATTTTTAACAGCAGAACATCAAATAAACACTCATTATAGTATGAAGTCTGTGTCTCCCTATTGTTACTGCAAGTCAGCTAAGGAATGAAAGTTCTTCAGATATTCTTATGTGTAATGTTTATTTTTAAAAAATTAATGTGTGTGTGTGTGTATGCTGCATGTGTTCAGTATTCACAAAAGCCAGAAGAAGCTCAGATCCCCTGACACTAGAATTGCAGGTGGTTTGTCCTGGAAACCAAACTTGGGCTTCCTGGAAGGACAGGAAGCACTTTTAACCTCTGAGCCATTTCCCCAGCCCTCTAACTTTTTTTTTTTTAATATGGAAGTAGGACCACACTTAAAGTATGATTAAAAACATTTAGTTATTTTAATCTACCCATGTGATTAGTGCTTTAAAGTACAGATGGTGGCTGGACAGGTAGCACATGACTTTAAATAGGCACTTTGTAGGCAGAGGCAGGCAGACCTCTATGACCTGAGGCCAGTCTGATCTACAAAGCAAGTTCCAGGTCAACCAGAACTACATGGCGAGACCCTGTCTCAAAACAGGAACAGGTCTGGAGAGATGGCCCAGAGGTTAAGAGTATAGCTGTTCTTCCGAAGGGCCTGAATTAAATTCCCAGCAACCACATGGTAGCTTGCAACCATCTATAATGTAATATAATGCCCTCTTCTGGTCTGCTGGCTCACATGCAGGCAGAATACTGTATATGTAAATAAATAAATCTTTAAAAAAAGAAAAAAACAAAACAAAATCTTTATGTGGAAATTTTGCTGCCTTGCCTCTTCTTTTCTTTTCTTCCTCCCTCCCTCCCTCCATTCCTTCCTTCCTTCCTTCCTTCCTTCCTTCCTTCCTCCTTCCTTCTCTCTATCCCTCTCCTCCTTCCTCCTTTCCCCCTCCCTTCCTCTCTCTCTTCTTTTAGGGGCTGGAGAGGTGGCTTAGCATTTAAGAATGCCTGCTACTCTTGCAGAGGACCCAGAGTTCAATTTCCAGCCTTTGTGTTGAGCAGCTTACAACCACCTGTCACTCCAGTTCCAGGGGACCTGATGCCTTTTTTGCCTCCCTACATACTGCATGCACACACAACACAGTCATATACATATTCATTAAATACACACACATTCATTAAATACACACATACACACATATTCATTAAAGACAGAAATGAAAAATTGTATTTTAAGCTGTTTTAATTATCCATATAGTCCTAGCATTTTAGAAATATGCATAGAAAATTAGAAGCAAATTTTATTGGGGGCCACAATAAACGGAGATATTGCCAGTAACATAATGCTTATGTACGTATTTAAGGTTTCATTTGGAAAAACGCAGAGACTTGGCTAAAGTCTTTTCTGAGGGATTTTTTTTTTTAAATGAATTCAGTGGCATGGGGCAAATCATTTAGTCCTTCAAATTTACTTGCAAACAATAATCATTAGCTAACGTCTCCTCAAGGTCCTTAGCTAAGGACAAGAGCCCAGAAGTCCCTGTGCTATGAGCTTATTATGAGTGGACCTTAAATATCCCCCAAGGGCCGAGTGCTTGAGGATTGTCTGCAGTCTATTCTGCTTTTAAGTAAAACCTTGGGCTTGGGAGATGGATCAGCAGCTAAAGGGGCTTGCAGCCAAGCCCTATGACTCAAATTTTATCTCTAGGATTCATACTGTAAAAGGAGAGAACACATTTCCACAAGTTGTCCTCTGATGTATTTTCTCTCTCTCCCTCCCTCTCTCTCTCTCTCTCTCTCTCTCTCTCTCTCTCTCTCTCTCTCTCTCTCTCTCTCTCAATGCACATCTACTCCTAACACAAAATAAAAGAACTTTTGGGGGCCAGGTTGAGGTTAAGACTTTGGTTGGCCTGGAGCTTACTTTTAGCCCCAGCTGGCTTCAAACACGTAGAGATCTGCCTGTCTCTGCCCCTAGGGTGCTGGTATCAAATACTTGAAATGGGTAAGGTGCGTGTGTGTGTGTGTGTGTGTGTGTGTGTGTGTGTGTGTGTGTGTGTGTGTGTGTGTCTGTGCCTTTAGGAAATGAGGCCTTATGGGAGAAAAGTGTACCTGGGTATTTCCTTGCTCTGTTTTTATACCTGGCCACGAGGTGATTAGAGTTGTTCTTCCTTGTGCTCCCACGATAATGTTCTGCCCCACTAGAGACCATAAAACAAAAGAATCAAGCAAACATGGATGGAAGCCCCTGAGCTTATGAACAGAGATAAACCTTTCCTCGTTTGTAGTGTATTGTCTCAGGTATTTTTCACCAAAACAGAAAAACCAACTAACATAAAACGTGCGATTGTTAGGATTCTTTTCTTCTTTCTGTGGCGCCCGCAACACCGCAGTACCAAGTCGAGGGCGAGGGGCTGCGGATTTAACTCATGCACACACACAATAACACAGTGGGTCCTTCGTGCTAAGAGAGCAGCAGCCGCAGCAGCAGCCGTGGCAGCGGTTTATTATATTTTCCCAGAGTTCCAAAGAGCCTTCTTATAGGCAGCAAAACAGGAATCCTCCTCCCAGGTGAAATCCCTCAAGAGGTGATTGCACACAGGAGGACAAGTCTCGAGGAAGGGAGGGGCGCGTTCTCAGAGCAGTAAACATGACTAGCTAACCAAGATAAACACAGACATGGAAGCTGTTAGAAACAGGACGTGAAACAGCAAGACAGGTAGGCAGCCCAGTCGGAGCCTGCTTTGTACACTTTCCTCTCCTCCTTTTCTCTCTTTTTATTTTTGTTTTTGGTTTTTTTGCGACAAGGTTTTGCTATATAAGCCAGGATGACCTGGGACTTGCTGGTATTGATTTTATGGTCATGAACCTGTAATCCTGATAGAAAAAGACACTCTGGTGGAGATGCAAAGACGAGCAAAGCAGAGCCACCCACGAGAAGAGCGTTGCCATTCAGAGCAATTTACAGCAATATAGTGGGGTTATTTACTACGTAACACAAAAGATGAATCCTTGTTTGCCTGTAGTAGAAAACCACTCCAGGGAGAGATGACACTTGATCTCATAGGCTGGATAGGAATTTACCCGGCTAATAGGCAGGCAGTACTGGAGTCTGGAGCATGCATAGTGGCGCGGGGCAGGGGATGGAAAATTGAGTTTGAGACTACTCGCTTTCGAACACAGAATTAGGCCATTTGGGAAGGACAGCTGATACTGGGTTGAAAGGACTTCTCTTTTCTTCTCTGTCATTTCTTAGTGCAGCAATAAGCTCATTGGTCTAAGCAGATGTGCAGCCGGACGTGAGACCAGTATGCCTATTTTACAATTGAGGGAACTGATGCTCAAAGAAGTTAGACAAAGTGGCTAGTTTTGATCTTTCTCTTTGAAAATTGTGTTGGATAATTAAAAACACCCCACATGTGTTATTAGTTGAACCTAAAATGTATTTCTTACAGCAATGGGCTATTTGAAAAGTCTACAAGATATTTGATTTCTCTTCTTTTCTCTTTCCCTCTTCTCTCTCTCTCTCTCTCTCTCTCTCTCTCTCTCTCTCTCTCTCTCTTTCTGTGTCTATAAACTCCTTCTTGAACTCAAGAGTTCTTGCTGCCTGACTCTCAGATAGCCGAGACCAGACACATGCTATAATGCTTAACTGGAGAATGAATTTGTTGATGCTTCTGATATTTTCATTTTCTCAGAAGAAATTCTGTACCTTCCCCTTAAACACCCCTCTTCCATCCCTGGACGGCCACTAATCTGCTTTATGTCCATAGTGCTGTCTCTTCTGGACATTTGCATAAATAGAGTCATACACTGTAGTCATACAGTCCTTTGTGGCTGATTTTTCACGTAGCACAACACGTAGCAGGTTCATCCATGAGGTAGCTCCTCTTGGTACTTTATCTTGTTTATTTACCAAAAGATTTGTGTTTCATATTCATATATTCATTTTTCAGTTGACATTTCAGACATCTCCACTTTTTGAAGAGTATTAAATAATGGTGCAGTTTTACTGCTTATGAACATGATTATTTCTACAAATCTGTTTTGTTTTGTTTTTTTTCTCTCTCTCTTTTTTTTCCTGGTTTTTTGAGACAGGGTCTCTCTGTGTAGCCTTGAATGCCCTGGACTCACTTGTAGACCAGGTTGGCCTTGAACTCACAGTGACCGCTGGCCTCTGACTCCCAGGTGCTGGGATTAAAGTGGGAGCACCACCACGCCCAGCTTTGTTTTGTTTAATTGAGGCAGGGTTTCTTTTGTCATCCTGGCTGTCGTGGACACGCTTTGTAGACCAGGCTGGCCTTGAACTCACAGAAATCTGCCTGCCTTTGCCTTCCAAATGCTGGGAGGACAGGCGTGCCTCACCATGCCTGGCTTGCAAATCTATTTTTTAAAGTATTTGTCTCTAAGGAGGTTGGTTGGGAACAAGTCTGTTACTTCTACTATAGATCAAAACACACATTGGCTATGGTAGGTATGGGAGCTCCTTGTGTTATGGATGTGGTACTCAGCCATAGTACATAGGATGAAACTTTCCATAGTGGCTTCTCAGTGGCGACAAAACTAAATACTAGTAGTTTTGTATTGAGGAGTACTTAGTAAGTTCATCTAACTAGATGAAGTTTTTTTCTAACATCTTTTCCTGTTGGATTTAGTATTCTGAGAAAGGATAGATGGGAAAATGTCTTCAAAATACAAAGCAAAAGAACTTTAAAGAAGTTTTGAGAAAGCCCTTCGTAATTGAAAGGAGGATAGGAAACGTTTGGATTTAATCTTACAGGATGTTTCAATGCAAAGACCATTAAATGGTGCATAATGCACAATCTGTCTTTTGCCCAGACAGAGAAGTTTCCTGATTGCACTCTTGAGATATTATAAAACATTTCTAAGACTGCTGCTAAACTAGAGAATTGTAAATTGCTAGGTTTTCAATAAGTTCCTGCAGACCTCAGTCTGGTCTAAAGTTTCCTGTTTTTACAATTAACTCCTCATGTTTCTTTTTTTGAGTGGTGTGTGTGTGTGTGTGTGTGTGTGTGTGTGTGTGTGTGTGTGAAACCTAAAGATAGACCAGGAAGTATCTGAGCCATCTGGTTCCAGAGGGGAATCCAGATTTCTGTGAGGGATGGCTGGGATACCAGATGTAAACTCGATAAACAAGGCTGTTAACCGATGCTCCTATTCTAACCCTGAGTCCACACTGTCCTGGTGGACTTGGTGAGAGCTCTTTATGGATTTTCACTGTTCAGTGAAGCTGACCTGCCAGTTTTGGAACAACCCTGCAACAGGTATGTTGTCAGGGTTCTGAGGGATCGCATGGAAGAGTAAAACTGTCAGCTACTAGTGCCATGCTCTCCCACTATACCTCACTTGCCAAATAAAGAACTGCGACTAAGAAAGAGTCAGCAAGAACAAAAGGAAAAGATTCTTTGTAACCGGATGACTCAAGGCTTGTGTAGAGGCAAGGGAAATGTGCGGCTGTGCTCTGTACCACACGAATGCATTCTAATTCTATTTAAGAATGATTTTAGAAGGGTATTTGTTTCCAGATACTCACAAAGCAAGACATTCCTTCCTGTAATTGAACTAAGGTTGAAGCTGCAATTGTTTTTTTTTTTTTTTTTTCAAATAAAGATTTCACATTTGGGGGAATACTACCAATATTACCGATCACAGTGACAGAACATTTGCTGCGAACTGCCGTTTCGCGGAGCCTTACTGTTTTTCTTGCTGTACATAAGAAGAGAGTGACATGCTGAAGGGCTCAGTGGCAGGTTTAGGTTCACCCAACTAGTGAGGCTCGCTATCACAGATCCTGGAGGCATGTGCCAAGGAAGCGTGCTGTTTAATTCAGTATATAATAAAACATTTTTACTGCTAATTTAAAATACTGGAGCTGGAGAGATGGCTCAGCAGGCGAGAGCACTGGCTGCCCATGCAGAGGACCTGGGTTTGATTTCTATCACTCACACAGGGGATCATGGTCACTTATAACTCCTGGTCCAGGGGATCTAGTGCACTCTTCTGACATTCACAGGTACCAGGCACATATGTTGGGATATGGCAAAAATTCGTACAATAAAAGTAAAATAAAAGAAACAATAAAGTACACATCATTAAAAAAATCAAGTCAAAGTAGGTAAGTACATGTAAACACAATGCAAACATGAAATGCTTTGTAAAATTACAGTACTGTAGTTTTTCGGGAGAAGTGTTTTATATTTTGTTTTATCCCGGATATGATATGACTGTGACGAGGAATAAAACTTGAATATGGGAGAGGATAACATTTAACTTGCTGGGGAACTGTTATATTTCGATGGGTCCACTAATGCAATAACATAAATGGTTTTTGACAGATGTTTGTCACACAATTTAGATTATTTCTAAATATCTTCTCTTGTGGCTGAGTCACCCTAGATCCAGTCAGGGAATGCCATGTTGAAAGGGACAACTCTTTAAAATATTCCTGCTTTAGAGGACTGATTTCTATTTTTATTTTTTTAAGGAAAAGAAGGGAAAACAAAAACAATCCCTTCTTCCGCCCTCTCAAGATGTACCTTTGCTTTTTGCTGCAGTTTCCCTATTCCTTTTAGGTGGCCAGAAAGCACGTTTAGCAAATCAAATCAAAGTGTCCATCCGACAGAGGATGTCTGCATCCCTCGTGTTTAAAAGGGATGGGTTTTGTTCCCTTTCCTTCACACATCAAAGAAGAGGCGCTCGGGGAGGAAATAAACCGTAATTAGGCATGAGCGAGCAGGGAGACAGACTCCCCCTCCCTTCCTCAGCCTTGCCCATCCCCGCCCCCCCGAGGCCCTGGCAACCGTCCGCGGCGCGGGCCACCGCCGCAGCTGCAGCCCCCCGCGCGCCCGCGCGCAGAATCTGGGCGGCGGCGGCGGCGGGCCGGCGCGGGGGCGCGCGCTCGGGGCCGTGCTCATGCAGCGGTTTTTTCTTCTCCCACAATCCAGAGGCAGGGGCGCGGGAGGGCGGGGAGGCGGCGGAAGGATACCGGCGCGGAGGGAGCGGCGCGCTCGGCAGGGCCGGCGGCGGCTGTGCGGCGGGTGTGCTGCGGCACTGCGGTTCTGAGGCCGTTACCCCGGCTCCTCCGGAGGGCGGCGGCACGAGGCTGGCGCGCGGCGGCGGCGGAGCGCCCGGGCGTCGCCGAGGCACACGGAGGCCGGCGGGGCGACGGGGCATGCGGAGCGCCCGGCGAGGGGCGAGCGGCGCCTGAGGCTCCCCGCGCCCGTGCCCGCCGGCGGCTGGAACGCCCCGGAGCCGCGCGCCCGGCCTGGCCGCTCTCAGCCCCCCACGTCGGGCTCGCCTCCTCGGCCGTCGCCGCGCTGGCCGGACCCCTTCGGGAGCCGGGCCACCTTGACGGGCTTTTTGTCTCGTGCCCGGGGCCGCTCTCTGCGTCGTCCTCCTCCAGATGCCTTTTTCCTGCCCCTCCTCACCGGGTGCAGACACTGCCAGCGCCGGCTGCGGCTCTGCGCGGGATTTGGGCTCGTTTCCCCTGGGGGGGTTTGAGGAGGGAGACGACTTCTCCCTCTTCGATGGGATTTTCCTCCCGCGCCGAAATGGGCTTTCATTGATTTCGTCCTACTTCTACGTCTACTGACCAATTCCCTGGGCGTATTCGTGGTACTTCCTTTTTTTTTTTTTTTACCCCCCCCCCCCCTTCCTGAATATATAATCTGTAAAATGGAGAACGAAATCTTTACCCCCCTTCTGGAGCAGTTCATGACCAGCCCCTTGGTCACTTGGGTAAGTAACACGTCCTTTACGGTCTCATTGCTGTGTTATTTGTGGCTGCAGAGATGGAGGTGGGCGTTCACATCGTGATAACCCTTCTGTTGTAGGTTAAAACGTTTGGACCTCTGGCTGCAGGAAATGGGACCAACCTGGATGAGTATGTGGCGTTGGTGGATGGGGTATTCTTGAATCAGGTCATGCTCCAAATGTAAGTGTTTTCCTCTTCTCTCGGCAATTTATCGCCTTTGAAAAATAGCATGTTTTGAACGTAGATTTCACGTCTTAACCCCTTAATTTGGTTCTTTGGTCAGAAAAAAAAAAAATCAGGCGGTTTAATTGGATTTTGGAAGGAGCGGTATTGTTATGTGCCCATCCCGTTTATCACAACCATCTATCTGTTAAAATTGAGTAACTTTTAATCTGTTACTTTGCCAATCCTTTCTGTTTTGTCATTTATTGTCTTCAGGGCTGAAATTCAATCCACATTGTGTCATCTTTGGTAATTTGGTAAAATGACGGAGTCAGAGAAATCTTGTCTACGAGAGGGAAAAGACTTAACTGAAGTTATGTGCAAAGATGTTTCATATTAACCATTTAAATATAAATAGTTCAAAAAATTGAAACTGGTGAAGTAACGTATTTCAGAAGTGAAAAATTCATTTACATTGCTGAATGGTCAGAAAGACTAATATAGCCAACAATTTAAATATCTAAGTTTGATTAGACGGCTTATTGTGTTATTGATGAATTATTAAATTGCTTAAAGATATTTTGAGGTTTGTGTCTTGAGACTGAAGACACTCTCAAGACTGAAGTCTTGAGAGCTGGGTTAATTAGTTAATCTTTTGTTTGTAATATTGAGTTTCTGTTAAGCAGAAATGTGTTTTTTGAGATAGAAAGTGAATATTGAAAACATATCGGTACTTAGATCAAAGAAATAAAAAGACTCCATTTTACTGTTATGTATTGCAGTACAGATGTGTTATAAGTACTTTCAGTGGTTGTTATCAGCGGCTGAATATTACACTTGAATTTAGACTTCTTTCTTAGAGTCTCATTATAAGAATCATCTTGCACTTTTTGATTTGAATGTATGTAAGAAATTAATGCAGTATAAGTACTTGTTTTCAGAGTTAAATTTACATATGTAAATTCCATATTTTACTGGACATTATTTCTCTTTTTAGAGTTCCTATTTTAAGAGGTTTGTCCGGGTTAGGTTTTTGTCTTCCTGACACAGGGGTCTTCAGGGAAAAGAGAACCTCAGTTGAGAACATGCCTCTGTCCTTTCGCCTGTGGGCATGTCCGTGGGGGCATTGTTGGTTACCAGCTGGGGGAGGGTCCAACCCACGGTGACAGTGCCATCCCTGCGGGGAGGGTCCAACCCACGGTGACAGTGCCATCCCTGGGGGGAGGTCCAACCCACAGTAGGTGACAGTGCTATCCCTGCGGGGAGGGTCCAACCCATGGTGACAGTGCCATCCCTGCGGGGAGGGTCCAACCCACGGTGACAGTGACATCCCTGGGCAGGTAGTGGAGCGAGCCAGTGAACAGCATTTCTCCAGGGCCTCAGCTCCAGCTGTGACGGTGTTTTCAGGGATGAATTGTTGCCTGGAAGTAAGAGGAAATAAACCCTATCCTCCCACAGGCTGCTTTTGGTCATGTGTTTATCACAGCCGCAGAAAACAAGGTAGGACAGGTGAGAAGTCAGACACAGAAAGATTTTCCACTCTGTGTCCTCAGGTTTGTATGCTGCTTTTCATGTGTGTGTGAGACCCTACAGGAAATAGCGTTGTTTTATACCTTTTCCAGAGTAAGTTTGTGTGTGTGTGTGTGTGTAGGCACTTAGATATGCAAGTTAGCTAAAAGTGTATATGTAAGTTTTTCCTTAGGAAAGGAAAAAATAGTGTAGACATTTCCAGGATTAGTGCATTCTTAGCAGCTATTTATGGCATTACGTTTTATTGGAAATATGCTGTTTCCCTGATCAAAATGATAAAATAATTTACCTACTATTTTAAGAAGCCATTATAATAGACACAGTTTTCCTCTTATGTCTCTTTATTTGGTTAGTTTTAGGCAGGAAAATTTAAATTTTGTCTGCTGAATACTACCAAAATATGAAAATACATTAAAAGTTCCCCTTAAAAGTTTTTTGTTTAATTCTTTTTCTAAATAATATTTTTGATTTTTTTGAAATCTTGTACTTGAGTGAAGAGTTAAATACTCATTAGCTCTGCCCTTTTCTGAAGAGACACAGAAGAGTGGGAGTCGTGGGGGAGGGAGAGAGGGAGTGGGAGGAGAGGAGAGAGGGGAAACCAGTGGGGTGTAATATATGAGAGAATAAATTAAAAATTACCTGTTTTCACTTTGAGTTCACACTTTGATTTTGAAAATTGTATATTTTGAAAACCAATAGTGATGTTCCAGAAGAACAGTCGCCGGGTTCTCCTCAGCCCCTTGAGAGGGAGGACTAGTGACAATTGCCGGGTTCTCCTCAGCCGCTAGAGAGGGAGGACTAGTGAACAGTCGCCGGGTTCTCCTCAGCCCCTTGAGAGAGAGGACTAGTGAACAGTCGCCGGGTTCTCCTCAGCCCCTAGAGAGGGAGGACTAGTGAACAATCATCAGGTTCTCCTCAGCCCCTTGAGAGGGAGGACTAGTGAACAGTCGCCAGGTTCTCCTCAGCCCCTAGAGAGGGAGGACTAGTGAACAGTCGCCGGGTTCTCCTCAGCCCCTTGAGAGGGAGGACTAGTGAACAGTCGCCAGGTTCTCCTCAGCCCCTAGAGAGGGAGGACTAGTGAACAGTCGCCGGGTTCTCCTCAGCCCCTAGAGAGGGAGGACTAGTGAACAGTCGCCGGGTTCTCCTCAGCCCCTTGAGAGGGAGGACTAGTGAACAGTCGCCGGGTTCTCCTCAGCCCCTTGAGAGGGAGGACTAATGAACAGTCGCCGGGTTCTCCTCAGCCCCTTGAGAGGGAGGACGGGTTCTCCTCAGCCCCTTGAGAGGGAGGACTAGTGAACAATCATCAGGTTCTCCTCAGCCCCAAGAGAGGGAGGACTAGTGAACAGTCGCCAGGTTCTCCTCAGCCCCTAGAGAGGGAGGACTAGGGAACAGTCGCCGGGTTCTCGTCAGTCCCTTGAGAGGGAGGACTAGTGAACAGTCGCCGGGTTCTCGTCAGTCCCTTGAGAGGGAGGACTAGTGAACAGTCGCCAGGTTCTCCTCAGCCCCTAGAGAGGGAGGACTAGTGAACAGTCGCCGGGTTCTCCTCAGCCCCTAGAGAGGGAGGACTAGTGAACAGTCGCCGGGTTCTCCTCAGCCCCTAGAGAGGGAGGACTAGTTGTTTTCTAAACCTCAAACTGCTTCTGTGTTTTCAGTACTACCTCTCAGTTTCTCTAAAATATTTGTTAGTGTCCTAATTCTAATCTGAATGACCTATATAAGGGAAAAGCAAAGGAAAAGAAGTATTCTTTCTTTTTTTAAAAGAATAGTTTGTTAAAATTGTGTCAATATAAGTGTAGTTCAATCAATTACATAAATGGTAGAGCAACAAAATACCTTATTACTTTATTTGTTGTTTTTATGTACAGAGTCTTATTGTGTATCCCTGGCTGTCCTGGAACTTGCAGTGTACATCAGGCTTGCCTGGAACTCCCAGAGAGCCTTCTGCCTTTGCCTGCCTGGTGCTGGAATTAAAGGCATGGCCCACTATGTCTCACCACAATACATTATTTTTAAGAGCTATATTTTGCCAGCTGTGAAACAGTTAGAAATTGTGCTGCATAGTTTACTAAGCTAATGTCTGACTTACTGTACTCTGATAACGTGCCAGTAGAAACTATGCATGAAAAGACAGTTAACCTAAAGATGAATGAACCTTAATTCAAAGAAGTTTCTAAATTACATGTGGTTATAGAATTTGTGAGCAAGGACCCTTTGTAAGTGAAATTATGTTTTTTTTCCTTTGTGCTCCTTGTTCTTCAAGTTTGTTGAGCTTCTTGGATCTGTGGGATCCATTTTTACTAAATTGGAAAAAAGTGCAGCCATTGTCTCTTCAAATATACTATACATATATCATATTCGTATATAATGCATCTGCAATGTGTGTGTGCACACAAGCTCACGCCTCCTCTCACCTCTGTTGGAAGTCCGGTTGCATGCACCTTAGACCCCGTGATACTCGCTGGTGGCTTTGGTGTTGATGTGATGGTCATGAAGCTCTTCTGTTACGTTTAGACCTACCCAGTATGCGTTTCATTTCAGACCAGCTTACTCTGTAGAAAGCTTGCCCGTTATATGTCTCATGTTCAGAGTTTTCAGTTTTATCTTTATAGATTTTTAAACGTAGATTATAGTTATAATTGTCTTATTTCCTATATCTACTAATATGTATTTCATTAAATTGGTTTTGATTGCTTTTTCTCCTCAGTATACATTATGTTTCTCTGCTTTTGTATATTCTGGTGATTTTATTTGATGTCAAATATTTGAAATTGTAGCTTCTTGTTGGATATTGGATATTTTAAAATTCCATAAAATACAGATAGATATCTTGAGCTTTGTTCTGGGGTGTATTTAAGTTACTCAAACAATTTTAACTTTTCAGAATTTTCATTTGTGTTTTATTATTTTATTTAATTTACTACTACTACTACTATTATTGTTGTTGTTGTTATTATTGGTTTTTTTAGACAGAGTCTCTTTGTGTAGTCTTGGTTGCCCTGGACTCACTTTGTAGACCAGGCTGGCCTCAAACTCACAGCGACCCTCCTGCCTCTGTCTCCCGAGTGCTGGGGTCAAAAGTGTGTACCACCACAGTGGCTGTAAAGTTTTTTAGGCAGTACCTTGTTGTACCATTAAGTCAAAGCCCTTCCAAGTACACTGAATAGTGGAAACAGGAACTGTTTCTGTGTTGTCACCTGAAATAATATTTAGTCCTTTCAGTGGCTTTGCATAATTTCTTCACACTGAAGTACTGGGGAGCTCAGCTGCTGAGATACCCACTGCAGTCTTTTTCTTGTTTAGCCTTTCCTCCGTGACACTCTGTATAACCTCCAGGCTTAGTTCCTTCTTCCCAGCTGCCTTGGCCTCATCTCCCTCCTGTGCATGGCCAGGGGAGTCTTCAGGCAGTGAAATAAGGCTGTTGTTGGATTCAGGCTTATTTCCCAAATATCAAAGGTCATGGTTTTTGTTGCCTCGTGTCCACAAGTTTTGTCTCCCCCTGGCCCCAGTTGTTTGAGGCAGGAGAGTAAATTCGGTCCTTCTTGTCAAGGAGGAGAAATCAGTTTATGTTCTTTAATAACTGTATTTTTGCCTTGCTAGTCTTATCTCACTGCTTTCATATGGAACATAGACTTTTTTTTTTAATGTTTTTTGAGACAGGGTTTCTCTTTGTGTCTCTGGCTGTCATTGAACTCCTCTGTAGACCAGGCTGGCCTTGAACTCAGGGATCCACCTGCTTCTAATTCATGAGAGCTGGGATTAAAGGTGTGTGCCACTACTGCCAAGCAGAACATAGACTTTTATTACAGGAGACTTAACTAGGTTTTTTTTTTTTCATCCAAAGTATTTGTTAAGAGTAGTTTATTTACTATATCAGTGTTGCTCGTGTTGCCAGTTTGGACCCAGACTTTGAAAATGAGAAGGTAACTTCTTTGTGACATTTTCTATTAATCTTGTCTTCGAATTTTGGACTCTGTTCACTGTTGTGGAATTCATTGTATTTAGAGATAAATGTTGGATTTCATTGAGTAGCTCCTTGAATGAAAGAGTGTCAGAGCTTGTGACATAGCGTCAGCCATTTTTACCTCGCAGGGGAGGAAAAGCTCTTCAGAGCTCTAAAATGACAAGCTGTGCTGCAGGGCATTTTCCTACTTTAACTGAGTGAGGTAGTTTTTCTTCTGTGCGACTTACCAGACATAAGGCTTGATTATCACTAAGGAGGAAATGCTCTTGCTGTGTTGTAGCGTCCCCAGGGGAGAGGCGGCCTGTCATGTATGGTATTGTACTGAGCAGTGCTTTCAGTCTGGTTTCCAGTGGCTTCAGGATATTGTCCAGCATGTTGAGAAGTTGTGCTCTTGCCTCACTCTAGCCTGATGCCTTCCAGATCAGTCTGTAGTGACACTGTTTCTCTCTGCCCCTAATCCCTAAACTTGAAGAAATTATGAGAACTGGAGAGGAACAGGGACGTTGTTATAAATGGGTACACATGTATGTGTTTCGCTGACATTTTTCTTTGTATGTTAGGTATAGGAGACATTCTCACGGGATAACTAAAAAGTAAGACCAATTTTTTTTTTTTTTGTTTTTTGTATTTTTGAGAGCGTCTCTCCGTGTTAGCCTTGTCTGTCCTGGACTTGCTTTGTAGACCTTGCTAGCCTCGAACTCACAGTGATTTGCCTGCCTCTGCCTCTGCCTCTGCCTCCCGAGTGCTGGGATTAAAGGTGTGTGCCAGCACACCCAGCTTCTGAGTTCTTGACTGTTTCAAAGAAATACTTGCTGACTTTCTTTTAGAATCTGTGAAACAGTTTGATACCAAACTGAGGAGTAAAGTTTCAAATTTAAAAATATTTGAGGTCTTATTTTAATGAGACATCTACTTTAGTCACTAATAATGTTTTAGTATGATGTAAAGACAGAAATTACAGCTTTAAAATTTAAAGTCTAGACCTGTCATTTTAATAAAACATTTAACCAGTTATCAAAGTTGGAGAATAACCTTTAATAGTCTCATGTCTGATTTTACTTCTATGCTTTCTTTATCCTATAATGGTGTTCAATAATTTATAAAAAATGGATTAATGAAGTTCACTAAGTCTAAGTCGAAGGAGACCTGCAGTAACATTTATGGACCCTAGAGAGTAGGCACTCCTTTACAATAGGTATAAATACTAAGAGACTATAAAACAAGCTAACAAATGATTAAATGTGTTTTCGTCTTTTATCATGCTATATGTACCATTATCAAATCTTTAAAGGGTTCACACTTAAAATTAGTAGAATATAGAATTTGTAAGTTGACAGTTATAGTAGAACATGATTGAGCACAGACTCTTTTTATCATTCTTGGCTCTTTCTGTTACCACAAAGAGATTTCATGCAAAGGTATGCCAAGTGTGTCTAATCCAGGTGCTTACAATCCTTTCTCCAAATTGCTGCTCCTTTGCACTCACCTGTAGTGTAGTCCGTTGGAAGGACAGACTTGGGGGACGGGTTTTTGTGAGTTTGACTTAGAAGTATCACCTGCAAAAGAAAAGTTAGTTGTATTAGGTATGCGTCACTTTGGTACATGGACTCCTTGCTTAGTGGAAGGGTGTGGCCCAATGAGGCCAGCAGTAGCCAGCATCCTTACCTACTGCTGGGTGAGGTAGGTAAAGGGATGGCTCATTTAAAGGCAATTTCATTAAGTGGAAAGTTTCTGAGTGCTGTCTACCAGTAAAATCCTTTACAGTGAGTGGTAGAAGTGAGATCTTGATGCAGTGTTGGCCTGGAGAGGGAGGAGATGTCTTCCATGGAAGAACTTTTGTAGGGCTAGGCATGTGGTTAAGTTGTGCTTGCCTAGCATGTAAAAGTCCTGAGTTTGGTTCCCTACACAGGGGGTCAGAAAAAGTCTTCTTACGGAGGACATAAACTGAGCTCTGTGTAACAGTTTATTAGAAATGACCAGAGTAAACGAGGAGTCACAAAAGGACAGACATTTTAAACAAATGCAGTAAATGAAGACCATGAAGACATGACTAAAAGTGGTAAAGTCAGTAGGCTTGAGGAAAATGGAAGCATTTGCAAGGCTGTTGATAAGATGAATACAAGCGTAGACGGGGCAGGCCCATTAGAAGTTTGGAAATCACATGTTCACATAAGAAGAGTCAGTCAGTGTGGTTGGTTGAGCAGTAATCTTTAGCCACTCAGAAACTGATAAAAAAAAAATCTGTAAAATTTATTTAGAATTGGAAATGTGGGATAGAAGAAAATATGTTACAGATTCTAAAGTGAATGGGTTATTTTTTACATATATTTTATTTTTGGTTATCTTACATCATGGGTTTCATACCATTTTATGCATAATAATCAAAGTCATTGCACTTTGCTTATATTTTCTCACCACTCTACTCCATCTTCCTCATGCCTTCCCCTCTCTTGTTTTTTCTGCCAATGAATTCTCCAATAATTAAATTTTTTAGTGCTGTGTGTGGACATTAAGTGAGAAAGAAAGCAGATGGCATCAGAAGGAGGCTAAGCAGAGCTCAGACTCTTTCCACTCATGAACTATTTCCGCTTGAGAAAATTTTCCATGAGCTTAGCTGTATAAAACAGGTATTCAGATCAAGCATTTACCAAGAATAAAACATTGATTTATTTTAAAACAACTCCTTGATAACATATAACTTTATTAGTTATTAAAAACAAAAGCAAATGCACATACTAATGATAAATATTTGTTTACTTTTGTGTAAAGAGTTAAGTCTTGGCTGAACATTTGATACTGTAGGATGTGAAACAAATATTTTTCAGCTCATCAATATTTTGATAGGGCCGCCAGAAATTCTGATTTTTTTACCCCAAGTCAAAATTCACTGAATGATTTTTTAAAAATGACACTCAAAGTTAGCAACTCAAACAACAATTTTTAGATTCAAACACTCTAACACAATATAACACCAAAATACACTATTTTGATCCATTCTGAAGAATCATAATAGGAAAATGTTAATTGTATTTGTCTTTCATAGTTAAACCATCATTAGTTCCATAAGAGCAGAAAACATTGTATAGCCATTCAAAACACTGACATTTATAATGTACAAAAGACTTGAATCTGAACCAAGATGTTTTGGGCAACATGCTCGTTGGCATTGTATGGTGTGATTTCATGAACTCTGTACATGTTATGTTTAGAATCAAGGCAGAAGTAAAATCTCATGGCACCATGCAGTTAAGCGTTGCCAGAGACACCTTGGTTTCATTACACATCTTATTTTGAATTAAATTTTGGATGGTCTGTATTAAAAAACCTTTCACTCTTGCCAGATTTTTTGATCCTATATTCAGTTATGTGACTTTCATATGAGATTGTAATCCATATTTTTTAACAAGCCTGGCTTAGGAAACATTTTGTCACTTATAAAACTAAACTTTGGCTTACCATATGAACTAGCAATCTACTCATGGGAATTTTCCCAAATGAGATGAAAACTTGCATTTATACAAAAGACACTGCAAAAATATTTATAGGACCTTTATTCGTAGTTTCTCCAGACTGAAAACAAACATGATATCCTTTGAAAGCTGAGTGGATAAACTGTGTTGTATTCATACAATGGAATACTCCCAATAATTTGCAAAGCTCTGCATTCAGTTTTATGGGTCCAAACGGGGTTGTAACTCAAAAGTTTAAGAAGTTGGGATTAGATGTCGCATTAAGAGTGAAAAAACAGGCTGTAGAAGAAACAAAATAAAAGGAAGTAGAAAATTGAAGTCAGGAGGACTTCTGCTAATATCAGACAGTTACTAACAGGTACATAAGTTGACTGGAATAGAGGATAACCAAAGTTGAGAAGGAACTAAATTTATTATGAAGCCATGATCTCTTGGTTACCACTAGAGGTAGAAATGAGTATGAATTAAAATTTTAAATGGATAACAAAATAATAGTTAATTTAACAATGTTGTTACTAAATAATTTTATAAAAAGAAAACTGGTTATTTATAGGTTTCTAAACATAATCTTTATGTTGAAAAATAAAAATTTGTAAAATATCTCAGTAATGCTTTAGGAAAAGAATTGTTAATGTTATCTTTTAATATCACCTAATTTCCTAATAAAGGCTAGAAAAGAAGTCGAAAGTCACTATGCCATAGGTAACATGACTATTTCCCTACTCTGGACACTGAAAGAACAGGAAAGATGCTTTAGTTTTAGGTGCCTGGTCTTAGTCCTTTATTAAGACATGGGTTATTAGAATGAAGGATAAGAAGTTGTGCAGAAATACATCTTTACGACATCTGGTTAAGAAGGCTGAATGAACTATAGTAAAATGCCAGAGTATAGATAGTGGGACTAGATTAGTGAACCCTGATGTTACAAGTTAGGTTTGGCTTGTGGAGTGAGTGTGGCTATTCATGGAAACCAATATATGGATAACTGCATTTGGATGATTATAGAAAAGGGAAAAGTATTTTACACATACTTATACAGTTGCATAGGCAGAATAAACTAAATTATAGCAAATTTGAAAAATAGCATGATTTTGGTTGTATATGACAGTCATTGAAGAAACATTTGCAGTTTCTTAATAGATTAAAGTATTATTTTGGGCCGGGTGTGGTGGTGTATATATTTAATCTCAGCTTGTGGGAAGCAGAAGCTGGTGGATTGCTGAGAGTTTGAGGCCAGCCTGGTCTACAAAGTGAGTGCGGGACAGCCAAGGCTACACAGAGAAACCCTGACTCGAAAAACCAACGAAAACAACAACAACGAAAGTATTGTTTTGGAAAATCATTTACAAAAATAGATTCAATGTGTAATTTAGTATATATATTTGATGTTTAGTCTATAATTTAATCTAACTAAACATATACACTATTGTTAAGTATTGAGGACCCAATAAATCAATACATTTTAAATTGTAATAGTTGCTTGAAGCTAAAGTCAGGGAGCAAGTAAGAAGGATTGGGTGAGCAGTGTGGTGGTGGCGGCCAGGGCCTAGATCAGGCTGGGCTGTGTGACTGGAGAAGAAGGAAAAGATGAAGAGCCATAGCAAGACAATTGATAACATCCCAGATCAAATTTGTAAAAGACAGTGTGAGAGGTGATGCCATGCCTAAAGTGGAGCAGACAACTTTTTTAATACGTATCTATAGGGAGAAATGTTAATTTTAAAGAAAGTGTTTAATTTGCCTTTATTTTTATAACTTGCAACTAAGAACATTTAAATATATAAACATCAGTATGCCTAGTTTTCTGAGAACATTTCAGTAGCCATGTGCTATAGTCACTGTTCTACTGCTGTGAAGAGACAGCATGACCACAGCAACTCTTATAAAGGACAGCGTTTAATTGGGGCTGCCTTACAGTTTCGGAAATGTGGTCTGTTATCCTCATGGCAGCTTGCAGGCAGACATGGGAGCTGAGGGTTCTACATCTGAACCCACAGGCAGCAGGAAGAGAAGAGACACAGAGCCTGGCTTGGGCTTTTGAAACCCCAAAGCCCACCCCCAATGACACACTTCCTCCAAGACTGCACCTCCTAATCCTTCTGAACACCTTTCCTAATGGCCAAGCAGTCACATAAATGAAAGCCTATGGGGGCCATTCCTAACCAAACTACTACCTTCCCTGTATTTTTGTACATTTGTTTAAGTTTTTCTTTCTGATGAAAGTGCACATTTCACTTTCAAATTTATTAATAAGTAAGAATTTTAAGGATGTACTATTATAATTATTCTTTAGGATGTTTGAGTACTTGGGGGTCTGCATTTATATAATTTATTTGGGAGACAACAATTTTCTAGAAATTAATTTGCATTTTATAAAAAAATTAAAGTATTCTTATTATTGTGTTTGTGTGTTTGCCATGACACACTTGTGCTGCTTAGAGGACAACTTTGTGGAGTTAGTTTCCTCCTTTCATGCTTACATGGTGCTTGGCAGGGAGCTCAGGTTATCAGGCTTGTGTTATGGGTCACCAAGCACTTCTACCTGATGAGCCATCTCAAAAGCCCAATTCAAAATTTAATTTATTAGTGATCTTTGTGCTGCACTTTAAAATAAGATTCAAAGTTGTATCTATGCTGAGCGGTGTAAAGCAACATTTCAGAGTTAGGACAGTACTGATTCCAGTAAATTTTACTATTATTGAAGGACTCATATAATCACTCTCTTTTGTAATTATTCTGTAACCCATAGATTGTATAGTTTGTTTTTTCTTGTTTTCAGAGATGGTTTCACTCTGTAGCCCTGGCTGGTCGGGAACTCACTCTGTAGCCCTGGCTGTCTTAAAATTCACAGCCATCTGCCTGCTTCCGCTTCTTGAGTGCTAGGGCTAAAGTTTACACCTCCATACCCAGCCCATAATTTGTTTTTTGAGTTATATTCTGGAATAAGATTCTGATCTCTTTTGCATAGTTAACCAGAGGGTTGTGCTGTTCTTCTACAATGGAGTTTTTTTTTTTTTTTTTTTTTTGTACTTAATATTAGAACTTTTAAAAAGCTAAGCATGGTGGTATATGCCTGTAATATCAACACTTGGGATACTGAGGCAAGAGCTCTAGTTTGAACCTAGCCTGGGTTACATAGTAACTTTGAAGCCAGCCTGGGCTTTTCAAGCCTTGTCTCAAAAACAAAACCAAAAAAACCCAAACCAATCCTGTTCCCTCTTCCAAAGATTTTAAAAGTCCACTGTTTATTAGAGTGTCTTACTCTTGTATGTGATATTGAGGCGGAGTCTTACACTGAGACCTAGGTTGACCCAAATACTGGGATTTACAGACACGAGCTATCACACCTGGCTTTTAAAAAAGATATAGCCCAGTTTGGCCTCCAGCTCATGACCACTTGCCTGTTTGCAGTAGTCTGCTTACTGGCATGTGCTGTCACAGCCAGCACATTAAAAGGCAGCAGGGATGGGGGTGAGGGGGGTGTGGTTGTTTCTGTGTCCATGTCTCATACGGATGCTCTGAGGCCAGAAGAGTGATTACTGGCAATTGTGAGTTGCCCTACATGAGCACTAGGAACCAAATCTTAGTCATCTGCAAGATCAGTACTTGCCCTTAACTCTTGGGGGGCATCTCTCCAGCCTGCTTTTTCTTTTAAACATTGTCTGCATCAGTTTTGGTGTCCTCAGCTAATTTGAACATATTATAAATCTTGCATCGTGCGTAAACTAGTGACTCCTTTCTTTAGAGTGGAAGTGCACCAAACAGCTTTTTTCTCTTGTAGACTCTGCTACAAGTTTGTTTTCTGTTTATGTATCTTTCCTGTAACCTGTTTCGGTAGATCATAACTTTTGCAAGTATTGTAGTTATTTGGTTTGGATCTTTTTGTTTTATGTTTTATTTCTCTTTATTACATTTCTTTGGGTTTTTTTTCTTCTGTCGTTAGCAGTACATAAATAAGTATCTTTTGGGGCTGGAGTGATGGGTCAGTGATTAAGAGCACTGTTTGCTCTTCCAAAGTACACGGGTTTAATTTCTACTACCCACATGGCAGCTCACAACTGTCTGTAACTTAAATCCCAGGGGATATGACACCCTTACATGGGCATACTTGCAGGACAAACACCAATGCACATTAAGTAAAATAATTGTAAAAAATGAGTATCTTTTATCTTGTTTTAAATTGGTGGCTTTATAATGCAGTTAGTGTTAATCTGTTTGAAGTATTTGATTGGTATGTTGAAAAAGACAAACCAAGTTTTATATCAGCCTACTTTTAAATTTGTTGTCTCTAGACTAGATCTGGAACAAATATGTCCCAGGTTACTAATGGAAACAAACCTCTCTGATTTTGTCGTAAGGCTCAAGGGTGGTAGATTAAAGCTTCACCACAGATGAGCAGGTCAAGAACATGAGCTGACTTGTCTAATGGAGTGGTTCTCAGAGTGAAGTCAGCAAACCCTTGCCACCCTTGAGTCTCGAAGGTTGTGTATGAGGTCACATTTATTTTTATACTGTTAAAATCCCCCACCCACCCCTGTGCTACAAAAGCATTGATCATAAATTAAGATTGGGTTAGGTATGTGAGGTCAAGATTTGAGCTAAATAGAGAGACTCTGTCTACAAATACGTATATACACACATACATTCGTACATATGCATATACATGTGGGTGAAGCTGTTGTCACCTTGGTGTGATCAAGGAATTGTAGCACACTGTGCTGGTAGTTCAGATTTTTCACATTATATGCTTACAGTTAAATTTTATTTTCATATAAAAATGATGAAGCAGTAAAAGTTACTATCTAGAGTACAACCTTTTATTTTGTTTCAGACAGAGTTTTGCTTTGCAGCATAGGCTGGACTGAACCTCACTGTGTAGCCCAGGCTGGCCTTAACCTTTTGGCACTCCTCCTCGTCCACTCTTCTAAAGTGCTGAGGTTACAGGTATAAGCCACAGTGCCTGGCCAAGCCTGTCGAGTTAGTATATGAGTTTTAAATATTTATTTCTATTTTGTGTGTATGGGTGTTTTGCCTATGTGGTGTGTGTGTGTGCCTGTTGCCCACAAAAGTTGAACAGGGTGTCAGGTTCCCTGGAACTGGAATTAGAGACAGTTGTGAGCCACCCTGAGAGTGTGTGGGTCCTCTGAAAGAGCAGCCCATATCCGATGTTTACTATGTCTTTTTTAGTGGGAACTATGCACAAAACACTGCTATTGAATAATGAAGTGTTGTTATCTCTAGGAAATACATGAAACTTTGAATTGCAAACTGAACAAGTTCAAATTATGTGGTGATGAATTATGATTATTTGGGACAGCCATATTCTTAAATGTCTTAAACCAAGCCTGTCATTTTAAGGAAAACAACTAATTGTGTTTGTTGTTAAAATGTCAATAGAAAACATTGACATCTCAATATTTAAAGACTTAGATTTGTTTACTTATTTATTTGAGTGTTTTGCCTGGATGTGTGATGTGTGTGCCTGGTGCCTATGGAGTTACATTTTGGGAGCTACCATGTGGGTGCTGAGCACTGAATTTGAGTCCTCTTCAAGAACAGTGTGTGAATTTAAATTTTTTCTAATAAAATGTCTCAGTATTTAGAATATCTGCATAATTTAATGAATCCGTTTTTGTTTTGGCATAGTTTCTCTATATAGCCCAGACTTGTCACAAACTTACTGTTACCATGGCTATGTTAAATTCATCATTTTCCCGCCTCACCCTCCCAGTGCAGGGATTACAGGTGTGTACCATAAGGCCCAGCTGGCGAGCAGTGTATTTAAATTTATCTGTATGTTAGCTAAGAAACCTACATATGTACAAGTGTTTACCATGCTGGATAGACCAGTGGATTGTTTCTTCCTTTCTTCCCCTCCTCTGTTCTCCTTTCCTCAGCACTCTTACCTTCCCTTTCTCCTTTCTCTCCCTCATCCTTTCCTTGCATTTACTGGCCCAGGATATGGCATTGGACCAATAGGCTTCAATCTCAAAGGAAGAAAAGCGAAGTTCCATATTCCACATTGCAGCTCACTGCTAAGACAGTACTTCTTACTTAAGTAATACTATCAATAACAATTTGAAAGGCTGTAACATACAACTGCATTCCTTTTCTGCTTGCGTATTTGTGTGAAGATAGATTTTCTTTTTACACTTCAAGGAAAACAGTGTATCAACACGTTGAATACAGAAGCAGCTGCAAGAGTCTAGCTAGCTGTCTTCTGTTAAGGCAGACCCTGAAGAGATTTACAAAGATGCCAGAGACTTGTTGCTTTCTACTAATTGTATTTTTCTTTTATAAAAAGTTGTTATCACTAATAATGTTCTTTGTGTTACATACAGTAACTTGTTTTTAGGTGAATTGATAGTTTAAAACTTTTTGATTTCTAATAGTATAATGAGGATATAATCCACATTAAAAAAAACTTCATGAAATGCTTCCAATTTTATAAATGGAAAGGGATTATGGAATTGAGACGTTTCAAAACTGCAAGCATAATATCTGAAAGGCATGGGGCTGGAGAGATGGCTCAGTGGTTCAGAGCATCCGCTGCTTGTGCAGAGGACCCAGATTCCATTCACGTGCCCATCCGATGGCTCACACACCACCTGTAAGTCTAGGTCCAGTGCCCGCTTCTGCTTCCACAGGTACCAGGCACACCGTGATGTGCACTTAAATATGTGCAGGGAAAGCATCCATGTACATAAAAATAACCTTAATTTTTTAACTTATTAAAATAAGTTGAAGGGCTGATATTTAACTTACAAGAAGTACAAAGCGGTAAAGTGCTTGCCTAGCCATACACAAAGCACAGCCAGGAAAGAAAGAAAGGCAGTATAGGTCTTCTGGCATCTTGTCTTATTTAGGCAAATCCAAAGGTTTGCTTTTATTATTACTGTGTCTCTGTGCAGTTTTTAAAAAAGCATTGCTTCTGTTTTTTTAAATCAGTGACTACTAGGCTTCACTCCTAGCTCTATTTGGGCTAGAAAAACTGAGGTGTTTTTTTTTTCCTTCAACTTTTGAAGAAATAACTTGATGTATCTGAAACTATTCCTGTAATCACTGTGGTAGTTATATTACATATCTTTCCAAAGTTACTGTTTAGCTATTATAAAGGTCTCACTGGTTAATGTAAGTGAATATATTTTATATATATATATATATATATATATATATATATATATTCTGTTAGTATTTGATTGTATTGTTGCCATATATGATGATTGAGTTTATGAGAAAGTAAGAGGAGAAATTAAGCTGAAGGGATATATTTTTAAAAGTCACTTTTCTCCTTGATTATATTCAAGGATAGTGGTGATGATATTTGCTTACTTAATTGTTTTCATAAAGCAAACGTATAAGTTGGTTATTTCAAATGTTTCATAATTAAATGCAAATGTATGTATTTACAAGTTGTGAAATTATCACAAAATAACAAAATTGTACACAAATAACTTTAAGTTAGAGTAGCATGATCAAAAATATACATACATGTTGCGAAAGCACCAAAGTTTAAGCACAAACACAGAACAGATGGCCTGAGAGGACACACAACAGGTTTAGAGCCTAGATAGAGAAACATAACACCATTAAAACTATCAGATTTCTGTTTTTCATAGATATTAATCAATGAATAAGTAAAGACAGAATCCTGATTTGTAGCAGTGCAAATTTTAAACTTGTTGCAAATTTTCTAACTATTTCTTTATATTTTTCTTAATAAAACTTACATCTGCAGTGGTAGGTAACATGCTTACCTGAATATTCTTTAATTGGTACTGATGTATCTTGTAAGTAGGTCATTACAAGTAACTTGTTTGAGGCGGTTGTACTGAAAAATTGATTAAGCCTCTACTGGTCAGACTTGACCTATATTGCTAGACCATTCGCCCCTAGCCACTCTTTCTTCTTGTAAGAATCACAAAGGATTGTGATTAGGTTGGTTTGGAAATAGCTGTTTGGTTGGAAAGGTGTTTGTTCATGCGGCACATGCTATTGCTTAGTACTAATCTTTTTTCAAAGGTGTTTCCAAAGACAATTTTTAAGAAACACAATGCTTATGAAAGGAACCTGATAAACATTTTATGATCTTTCTAAATTAATCTTTTTTAGCATTTGAAATATTAAAGTGAAAGGCAGATTATTTAGAATACTTTATTGACTATATTGTTTTCTTTTAGAAAATTCTAGGATATTTTTAAGATTATTGTACTATATATATAATGTATACTTAAATAACTTGAAGCATACAAAGGAATGGGGGATGTGTGTCTACTTAAGGCACATTCTTATAGATGAATTGTTTGTCAGTGTCTTGCCACTGTTCTTTTTTACTTATAGTGCTGCTGTTTATGTATGATGATGATGATGGTGGTGGTGGTGGTGGTGGTGGTGATGTTATAAAATGTTTAGTATACAACTAGTTGTACCTTTACAGAAATCAATTTGTGTGTGTGTGTGTGTGTGTGTGTGTGTGTGTGTGAGAGAGAGAGAGAGAGAGAGAGAGAGGGTGTGTGTGAGATTCTCTGTAAATTCATCCTTTAATAGTGAAGTAGTTTTCATGGTGTAGAATTTGAGATTCTTGTAGGTTGTTTTACCCAAGAGCACTGTTTATCACATAAAGGTCACACATCCCTTGGGATGAAAAGGTCTGTTTTCCATGGCTCTAGCATATGTCAGTGTGACTCTAAATTAGGCATGCATCACATTAGAAACCCGAGCCTTATAATGGAAAGTTTATTGCTCTTTCTACTCATGCCTGGAGGGCTTAGTGTTGTCCTGTCTCCCAAGTCCAGAAAGCCTGATTTTAGACCTGTGATGTAACCTAGTCTAACCAAGTAGGAGCCTCTTGGCTCTGTTTTTACAATAAAAAAGCATCCAATTAGATATAGGATAAGCAGAAAACTAAAATTAGTGGAGGTCCGAGTACCTAGGTTCTGGCCTATTCAAACTATTCTTCTTTTTGTTAGACTATTTATTTATTTTTAATTTTTAAATTATTTCTTAGACTCTTAACAAGTCTACTAGATCATAGAAGCTTCCTCAGATCTCATCTGTGTTCTTGAAAATTTGTAGGTACCAAGTAGTTTTAGTAAAACACAATGTAATTGAAATTCCTGTTAAATATAAGGATTAACTTTAGGTGTTAAGTACTTTCTCCTGACCCCCCCTCCCCCCTTGCCTTTTCTAGCTTAAGTTGTTTTCGTTTCCCCTCTAGTTTTCTAAAATAACTTGTATCTCGTATCATTGATATATAAAAGTGTTGGAGATAGTTATACTGTAACCATTCAGGAGGCTGGGGCCAAGGGGATTAGGGGTTCAGAGGCAGCTTGGGCTACATGGTGAGATCCTGTGTCAAAAAAGCAACTCCCCTTTTGTATATCTAGAATTATCTTGATTGTTAAAAGTAGTTATCCACAGAAGCTTCATAAAAACCTTAAAACCTAAAAATCGTGTTTAACGTATAGTTTTTTTGAAAGGTTTTGGTCAAACCAAAACTTAAGGTATGAACATGCAAATTCCTCGAAGAGTAAAAGAATGTTGTGATATCATGTTAAAGTGTCGGGCATAAAATTTAAAAGGAAGCTTCAAACCTTGAGGTCTGGGATGCATGCTTGTCAGGTTCAAGGGGTAGAATTATACTTTAATATTAATGTGGGGTTATATGCTAGGTATGTACAGTTACTTTAACATCTGTACATTTTCAGTAGTGATGTTGAAACTTTATTTAACGACCAATATGCATAATAAACATTACTGTGATGAAATGGCAGGACTTGACTGTTCATTGTGAAAACAGTATTTAAAGATCTCAAACAATACAATAGACAGCGATTTATTATTTATTTGGGAGCACTGATGGAACTCTCCTAACGGCCTTTTGTTTTCTTAAATGATCTTATAAAAGAAGACTCTAAAGAAGAATAAATCAAAAGAGTTCAACATATCTAAGTAAAATACAAGTTTGGAATTCAACTTTCTGATTCATAGTATTTCTACATATCAGTAAAATAGTTTCTAGTTCTAAACATTGTCAGTACATGAATACAAACAGATAAATGTATAAAGGGTTTCAAATACGTGATACAAATTTATATAAAAGGTAAATGGCTAGAGAGCTATAGTATTTGCTGAATGCTTATGATCGCAAGTAAAGTGTGTGTGTGTGTGTGTGTGTGTGTGTGTGTGTGTCTGTGTCTGTGTCTGTGTCTCTGTGTGTGTATTTATTCATAGGTATAGCTAACGTTTTGTTACCAAGTTTGTTTCCTAATTATAATTACTAATTAAGTAATATGGCCAGTTTAGTGGATATTCAAGGATTCTTTTTCTTTCCTTTTTTTAACTCACTGACTAAAAAATGTGTTGAAGTTGAACACAGAAAAGATTTCTAGAGCCGGGCATTGTGGTACACACCTCTAATCCCAGCGCTCTGGAGGCAGAGGCAGGCAGATCTCTGTGAATTCCAGGACAGTCAAGGCTACACAGAGAAACCCTGTCTTGAAAAACAAACAAAAAACAGAAACAAAAATCCCAGGTTTCTGCAGTTTTAATGGTGATTTCTAACCATGCTTCTGTTTGAATTTCCTTGCTATGTTACGTAATATAACTTTTGTGACAAAGTATTGTTATTTTTACAAGCAATTGGTTCTAGTTGGTGTTTTTACTTCAGAGATTTAACTGCTTTTTCTATTTAAATTCTTATTTGCCTTGGGCTGACTATTCGTGGTTTCCCTTGTAGTAAGCATGCATCAGCCACAGTTAAGCTTTAGCCTGTCTTAGCAGTATGAATTCAATATTTTCCTTTGCAGATCCCGTAGCTGTGGTTTAGGAATCTTGTTATTCAACTGAATAACTGTTTCAAACAGTTACTTTGTATGAGACAAAACTTGAGTAGGAAGTGACAGTTTCAGGCTGCCAAGTTGATTCAAGAATGACAAATTAATAATTGGTATTAGAAAGCAACGGTTGAAAAAAAATCATGTGTTTACACCAGCCAGTGGTGGTACACACTTTTAATCCCAGCACTTGGGAGGCAGGTGGATCTCTGTGGATTCGAGGCCACCGTGGTATACAGAGTGAGTTCCAGGACAGCCAAAGCTACACAGAGAAACCCTGTCTCAGAACACCAACCAAATAAACAAAAACAAAAACTAGTCCACAATATTTGTGTCTGGAATCATGCTAACTCCTAAACATAAAATGTTAATAAGCTAAGTTAATAAGTGCTTCTGTCAAGGAGCGTTCAGGTTAAATGAAAGCCCAAGAGTCAGAAAAACATAGTATAAAACTATATACCAAATCAAGGGATAATTACTATACCATGGCTTGGACCTGAGATAATATATAATCTGAGATTTTGAGGATGATTTTTTAGGAAATGTAGCAGTATAACTGTCTATTAATATGTAGGATTTGGAGAAGGTCATGACAAAGAGAAGTCCTGGGACAATGTGTGTTGTTGACAGGAGCTGCCTATGTCAAGGACCACAGAGCCTCAGACCCACGGAGGAACGGCAGAACCTTCTTCTGCTCCAAGTGTGGATGTTGACACTGTGTATGGGATATGTCTTCCATGTTTTTTTCTTCTTGGATGTTAATAGCCTAACGACACTCTGTTACAGGACTGCTCTTACCAAGATTGATGAGCCCTGCCTTCTTGTTTATTTGCATGTGATAACTCCGCCTCCTTGTTCTTTCGAATTGGAGAACCCCACATCTCTTTTCACCTCTATGCTGAGCTGCAGTGCTGTGGCTTCTTCTGGTTGAGAGCCCAGACAATCAGCTTTCTGTCTCTGTGTCTGTCTGTCTTCTTACTCATGCTCTTGTTGCCCCTCGTCACATCTGTCCTGGCTGTCAGGCTGGGCGTGGTGTTAACACACTAAAGGAGGAGGACAAGAACAGATTTCAAAGAGAGACCTGCACTCGGGAGTTGGGTATATCACTAACTAATAAATGATGTTATGGTAATTGGCTATCAACACAGAAAAGCTAGCTTTTCTTTAGGAACCTTTAAGAAGACTGTGTAATAGATAACCCCTAAGAATCAATTTAGGCTGGGTGTGGTGGAGCACACCTTTAATCCCAGCACTAGGGAGGCAGAGGCAGGTGGATCTGGGAGTTGGAGGCCAGCCTGGTCTACAAAGCGAGCCCAGGACAGCCAGAGTTAAATAGAAAAACCCTTGGAAAACAAAACAAAATCAATTTAGCATGATTGCTAAAGAGCATTACACAAAATTTAATTGTATACATATAGTGATAGAATTCTACAACAAAGTGCATTAGTTACTTTTTCTTTATTCTGTGGCCAGTATACTCAAGGAAGTAAAAACTTTTCTAATTATGGTTTCTGAGAGTTCTGTTCATGTTTAGTCCCATGTTCTTGGGTAAAACATCCTGGTAGTGGTGGTGTGTTGAGGATAGCTTTTTATATGCTGGAGGCTCAGGAAGCCGAGAGATAAACCAGGAAGGGGCCAGGGATAGTATATGTGAAAAGACCTGCCTTAAACATTCAACATTATTCAAAGTCTCCTCTAAGACTCTAGGTGGACATGTAATAAAAAGATATAAAAGCAGGAGAAAGACTTGTTGGGAAGAAGTGTTTCCTAAACTGATTTCTTTACTTCATTCATTTGCTTTATTAGAGGGTGTGTGTGTGTGTGTGTGTGTGTGTGTGTGTGTGTGTGTGTGTGTACGTACGTACGTACACTTGTGGGAGTTGTTTCTCTCTGTCCACCATATGGATTCCATGGGTCAAACTTGGGTCAGGCATGTGCATTTATGGACTGAGCAGTCTCATTGGCCTTTCAGTTATTATTGTAGATTTATTTTTTATGCAGCAGTATTTGACCTACATGTATGTACATGTACTATGTAGATGCCTAGTGCATACAGAGGTTAGAAGAGGGCATTGGCTTCCCTGGAATTGAGTTACATATAGTTGTGTGTCACTCCTTTGGGTGCTGGGAACCAAACCTGGGTTCTCTGCAAGAGTGTTAAATGCCTGTAACCACTGAGTCATCTCCCTAGACAACTCAATGGTCACTTTTTAAAAGTGGGAATTTGAGGTCTTTTCATTTCAGCAACCCTATTTTCTGTGATTTGTGATATTGAGTTGTTGTGAACTTGTGTAGAAGTTATTGTGGGTCATTTCTTGTGTTGTACTCTTGAGCATCTCTATCAACATTTTAGTAGTAAAATAAAAAGGGAATGCGAAGTCCATAAGAGAGGGTATAAAGAAAAAATTAGAAGTAAAATATGAGTTGTAGGAATGAGAAGTAGTAGAGTTCTGTACAGTAGTAGTAATAAATGCCTTTTTATACAAGATACAAGTTAAAGCACCACCTAAGAGAGGATAGCAGTGCATGATTAAAACATAAACGTGGAGCTGGGCATGGTGGCGTATGCCTTTATTCCCAGCATTTGGGAGGCAGAGGAAGGCTGAGTTAAAGGCTAACTTGGTCTACAGAGTGAGTTCCAGGACAAGCAGGCTTGTTACACAGAGAAACCTTGTCTCAAAAAAAAACAAAAACAAAAATAAGAATGAGGTTTGTTTGCTTTGTGTTTGGTTTTAAAGAGTAATCAAGAGAAATAGAAGGTATCACAACCTTATTTTGCACTCCTTCCCAGCTGCTTCCTATGGGCGTGGCTTTCTCATCAACTGTGTAGACATGTGTAGAGGGCGGAGAGGCTGCTATTTGCAGTAATGCACGTGAGTTAAGTCAGTGTATCCTTGCACCTGAAAGGGATTTCTGTAACTAAATTTTGTTTTTTGCTGGAATCCCCGTGTCAGAGGTCCCTGCCTGAAATTTTTAACCGTATCTTTGGTATTCTGAGAAACATTTTTTACAAGCAGGTTTTTGGGGGTGGGGTTGTTTTGGTTTTTGTTTTTTTAATTTTGTGACTGGGGCTCTGAAAGGGTATGGAATACTCGCTCACTTATATTTATATTGTTATTGAAAGGTTACTTCCATTGCTGCTGCTGTACCAAATTTCACACTATACCCTGAGCTGCTGCCTGTAGCTTGTTCAGGCAATTGTGGTGGTTGGGGGACAGGAAGGTGTTGCATTCTCTGATGAATATTTCCTGGACAACGTGAGAAGCTCTGCTTGAGGTTCTGTTGCCACATTTCTGTCTCCACAGCTGCCTCTGCTCCAGCAACTTTTTTTTATATACAATCTATTATCTAGTCTGATTGTCTGTGTAGCCTGGAGTGGCCCTCATGCTGCCTGGAAGACCATCTATTTCTCTGGGATCTACTGCTGACTCTGGCCTGGCACAAGCAGTGTGGTACAGCAAGGTGCCAGTTGGCTGCTGCTTTTCAGAGAAAGTCACATTTATGCTTATTATTATTTCCTTTGGCTCTTCTTTTCGCTTTTAAAAACATTTTTTTATGTTTGTGAGTATTCTGCCTGTATGTGTGTTTGTGTACTGTGTGTGTTCATTGCACATAGAGGCTAGAAGAGAGCATCAGATCAACTGCAACTGCAGCGGTTGTGAGGCCCCATGTGAGTGTTGGGAATTGAAATGAGGTCATATGGAAGAAAAGCAAATGCCATCTTCCTAGCCTTGTTATTTGATTTTTTTATAAGATCCATTCTGACTGGAATGAAATGGAATCTAAGTAGCTTTAATTTGCATTTGCCTGATGATTAAGGATATTGAACATTTTAAAGTATTTATTACCCATTAATATTTATTTTTGGTTTTTGAAAAATAGTATTTGTGTGTATACTCGTGTGATTGGTATTAACATGTGCACGTGTGAGCCTGTATGTATCCCTGAAGGCCAAAAGCAGGCCTCAGATATCCTGCTGCTAGACTTGTAAGTGCTTGTGAGCCACGTGGTGTGGGTGCTGCCAACGGAATCGAGGTCCTCCAGAAGAGCAACAAGTGCTCTTCACTGGTAAGACTTCTCTCTAGCCCTGGGTTCATTAATACTTCTTGTTTGGAGAAGTTCCATAGCCCGCCCTCTAATGAGTATAATGTTTTAATTGAAAATATTTTTTTCAGCTGGACATATAGCGCACACCTTTAATCCCAGCGCTTGGGAGGCAGAGGCAGGTGGGTCTCTGTGAGTTCCAGGCTAGCCTGGTCTACAAAGTGACTCCAGGACAGCCAAGGCTATACAGAGAGACCCTGTCTCAGGGGAAAACAAAAACAAAACAGAAAAAAAGAAAAAGAAAAACGTTTCTCCCTTTCCCCAAACCTCCAAAAACACCTTCTGTTGGGCTTGTGGCCTACCCTGAAGTGTAGTTTGTATGCCCAGTTATCCTCCCTTACAGTCGATTACTAAATGGAGGTAGCTTCTTGGTTTCAGATGAGAGATTGTGTCCACTTTCCTGCCTTGGACCTGTGCAGGCCCTGTGCATGCTACCTCAGTCTCTGTGAGCTCAGATGTGTGCCAGGCCTGTTGTGTCTGGAAGATGCTTTTTCTTTGTGTTATTCATCCTCTCTGGCTCTTAAAATCATTCTGCCTCCTTTTCCACGTGGTTCCCTGCATCCTGAAAAGGAAGGCTGTGCTGAAGACAAGGACTGAGCATTCTAAGGCTCTTTCACACTCTGCACGTTGTCCTGTTGTGGGTCTTTGTTCTCGTCTACTGCAAGAGGAAGCTTCTCCGATGATGGCTGAGGGGACATGTAGCGGTCATTTTATTGCAGTGGTCCTTTAGCGTGACCAGTAGCGTTTGGTTTTACCCTAGGTTCACTGCCTGTTCAGTCTCAGGTTCTTGGCCGTGTAAGCAGTGTCTGGCAAGGGTCCCGGCTCACGGAGTGGGTTTTCTTAACTGGGTTGTTTGTTTCTTTGTTTAGTTCTTTTGTTTTTTGGTTTGTTTATTAATCCTTCATCAGATATGGAAGTGGCAAATATTTTCTCCCATTCTGCAATCTGCCTCTTCACGTGACAGTTTGTCGTTGTTGCTGTTGTTGTTTACTATTCAGAAACATTTAAAATATTTAAATTTTGTGTATTAGTGTTTTGTCTACAGGTATGTATGTGCACAACATGTGTGCACCAGGCCTGTGGAGGCCAGGCCAGAAGAGGGGATTGTTTCTCCTGGAACTGAAGGGTACTTTGAGTCTCCATGTGGGATCTGAGAATGATCCTGGGTCCTCTGCAGGAGCAGCAAGTGCTCTTAACTGCTGAGCCATCACTCCAGGCCCAAGAAACTTAACTTCATGTGGTCCCTTTTGTCAGCTGTTGGCCTCATTTCCTGAGCACGCGTGTCTGTCTTGTGAAGCCCTTACTATGCCTGTGTCTGTCTTACGGTGTATTCCCTACTTTTTCTGTAGAACTTGCAGAACTTCAGGTTTTCTGTTGAGGTCCTTGATCCATTTGGAAGTGGTTTTGTGTACAGTGAGACAAGGATCCAGTTTCGTGGTTACATGTGGAGGGTCAGTTTAACTAGTACCTTTTTTTAATCTTTTTTTTATTTTACACTTTTTTGAGAAGGCTGTCTTTTATTCAAAGTGCATGTTGGCGTTCATTTTTTAAAAATCAGGTGGTTGTACTTGTGTGGGTTTATATCTGGAACTCTGTTGTATTCCATCAATTTGTATTTCTGTTTTGTGCCAATACCATACTGCATAATTACTGTAGTTCTGAGGTAGAACTAGAAATCAGGTATGGTATTATTTGAGTAATATTCTTAAATGCTCAGAATTGCTTTGCATATGCAAAGGTGTGCTTCCATATGCACTTGAAGATTTTTTTCTGTTCTGTCGAGAGTGGGGTTGCAGTGTTTGTGATTACATTAAGTCTGTAGATTGCTTTTGTAAGGATAGCTATTTTTATATAACTTTTGCCCGTTCGTGAGTGTGGAGTCCTTCCATTTTCTAGTGCAGTGTTTGTCTTTTTGTCTCTAATCTTGTTAATTTGAGTCTTTTCTCTCTTGGTTAATTTGTATAAGGGTTTACCTCATTTCTTGTTTTCTTTTTTGTTTTGTTTAAACAAATTTTGGAAGGTGTATTTATTATTGTGTATACAGTGCTCTGCCTATATGTACACCTTTAGGTCAGAAGAGGGCACCATTTCTCATTATAAATGGTTGTGAGCCACCAAGTGGTTGCTGGGAATTGAACTCAGAACCTTTGGAAGAGCAGTCAGTGCTCTTAATCTCTGAGCCCTCTCTCCAGCCCTCATTTATTTATTTTTCAATGAACCAACTCTTGGTTTCGTTGATTGTTATCTTTTTAAAAGCAATTTTCTTTTTTTTTTCCGATCTTACTGATTTCTATTCTGATCTTACTTTTTTCATTCTGTCTGCTCATTTTGAGTTTGGTGTTTGCCCTTGTATTTTCAAAGCTTTGAGAATATGTCTTTAAGTTACTTATTTGAGATTTTTAAAATTTTTGTGATCTGGACACTTATGGGATTGCCTTTTCTGTGGTTTTCCCCACTGTTGATTTCTAGCTTTATAGCCTTGTGGTGAGATAGAACAATGGAGTTACCTTTATTTTCCTATGTGTTGAGACAGCTTTGTGTCTTGGTATGTGATCAGGGTCCCATGGATTGCTGGGAAGAATGTCTGTTGTGCAGTATTGAGACGAGTGTTTGATAGCTGTCTGCTAATCGTATTTGATCTGTAGTGTCATTTAGCTCCATTCTTCCTCTGTTCATTCTTTTGCTTGTATGACTTGTCTGGCTGAGAGCAGGGTACGAAAGGCACCTCCTGTTACTGTCTTGGAGTTAATCTGTGATTTTAAATCTTGTTTTATGAAATTAGGTACACCTGTATTTTATATGTGCATGTTTACAATCTTGATAAATTGTTTTCTTTAATCACTCAAGTGACCTTCATCACTTCTAATCTGTGTTGCTCAATTTTGTTATGTATCAAATAGTGACTGCTGCTGTTTTCCTGATTCCATTTAGTTTGGATACCTTTGTCCATCATTTCATCCTATGGTGGAATCTAATTTGGGTGGTGAGATATTGGAAGGCAATACAGAGGGTCCTCTTTTCTGATCCAATATGCAAATTTATATATTTTGATGGGGACATTAAGTCTTTATACTCTGAATTATTGAAAGGTTTGCATTCCTTTCATGTTAGTTTTGTTGTGTTTCTTAGAGTTTATTTGCTTAAGAAATGTCTTAGCATCTTTTATTCTTTTGTGTAGCTTCTTAGATTTATCAGTCTTTTCTGCTTCATGCATTCTATCCATTTTCTTGATAGAGCTGGCTTAGTTTTCAAAAATTCTTGTAGGCTGCTTTTTTTTTTTTCCATGGAAAGTTGTTTTCTTCCATTGTGTCAGGTAGTTTTGCTGGCAATAGTAGTCAGATTTTGTGTATTTGATCTTTCAGGACTTGAAGTACATTGATTCAAGCTCTTCTGGATTTTAAGTTTCCTTTGGAACATCAGCCATTACTCTGATGGGCTTGCCTTAATGTGTCACTTAGGCTTTCTCTTTTGTATCTTTCAGTCCCCTTTGTTCTGTGTATTTATTGTTTTCCCAGGGCATGGCTTACTTTTGTGGGGGCTATTCTGTTCTGGTTCTATTTGGTGTTCTGTAGGTCTCTGTAGGTGCCTGGATTGGCATCTTTTTACTTAGATGTGGTCATTTTTCTTCTATAATACTTTTCTTACAATATTTGCTGTGCATTTGACATAGAATTATTCTACCATGCTCATGCTTTGTAAATTTAATTTTTTCATAATATCCGACAGATCTTGTATGTTCTGTTGCTATATTTTAAATTTTTTTCATTGACTTTAAATCATTCCTTTACCTTATTCTCATCTTGTTATATGTCTTTCATATGATATAAGTCCTCTATATGATCAATTCTGTGTGTGGGCCTAGGTTTTTAATTGGCTTACTGAGTTTTTCATTTTAATTTGTTATTTCTTCTGTATTTCTGTTTCTTCATCGAATTCTGTGCTGCCTTCCCATTTCATTCATCTGTTTTTGTTTTCTTGGGATTCCCTAAGGAGACTTGTCTTCTCACTGGATTTGTTCACACACCTGTTCATGTCATTGGGAGCCATTACTGTGCGGTCATTTATTTTTGAAAAGACATTTTTGTTATGATTTTTTGTGGTACTAGTGTTTTTGTGAGGGTTTGGCTGTCTGAAGTTAGTGTGTTGGCTGATCCTCTCTGGTACAGCTGAATGGAATAAGCATGAGTCTATGCTTTGTATTTCCTCTGCTTCCTGAGTCCTGGCTGTGTTCAGTGTTGCTTATGTGTTGCATGCATTTAAAGTTATTTTATTTTATTTTTTACTTTTTATTGATTCTTTGTGGATTTTACATCATGCACCTCAGTGCCACTCATCTTTCAGTCGCTGTATATCTGCCCTCTTCCCTTGCAACCTCCCCTCCAAAAGAAAAAAAAAATCTTGCTTTGGAAGCTACAGTGTGCCATGTTGTGTCACACATTGTGTCCTTCTGTCCAAACAGCTCGCTTGGAAATGTTATTGCAATGAGTCATTGATCTGGTTCAAGGCCTCTGACTTCTGCAATACCATTAATACTGGACCCTCACTGAAACTTCACTTTTAAATTTTTTCTGGGTTATTTCCTAGTGAAGTATAACTCGCATTACTGAGTGAGGATAAATAACCACTCGGGTTAATAACCCATATTTTGAATTCTTTGTTGAAGTGATTTATTTTGGGAGGATGGAATTAGAATGGCAATCAAGGGCATTGACTTTGGTTTCATGTATACTTGTTACCGATTAAGGAATGCTGGCCGCACTGATACGAGCTCGAAGCACAGAGTATAAAAGAAAGCAGTGCTTTGCTGCTTTGTATTACAGTTAGCACAAAGGAACGCTTAATCTTTAAAAGAAACATTTATTTTTAATTGTGTTTCAGTATAATTAAAAAGCTTTTCCTCCAATTTTCTTTCAGTAATCCTAAATCGGAGAGTCAGAGAGTAAATAAAAAAGTCAACAATGATGCTTCACTCAGAATTCATAACCTATCCATTTTGGTGAAACAGATAAAATTTTATTATCAGGTAAGTGGCCATTTTCTTTTTATAATAATATTTTAATAACAGCGCATTTATTTGTATTTTTAAATTAATTCTTTGTTGAGAACTTGCATAAGTATAAGTTTGGTAGCCTCCTTAAATTACATTTTTGACGTATGCCCTTTTTTACACTTAAGTTGAATACATATGTCAGTTAATTCTGAACATTTTTTTTTTAATGTCTGGATATTTTGCCTGCATGTATGCCTGTGTACCACGTGCATGCCTAGTAACTGTGGAGGCCAGAAGGAGACAGATGCCCTGGAACTGGGATAACAGATGGTTGTGAGCCACCATGTGGATGCTGGAAAAATGAACCAGAGTACTCTGGAGGAGCATCTCTCCAGCCACAGACCTTTTACACCCCCCCCCACCCCCCCGCTTTTGGTTTTTTGAAATGGGGTTTCTCTGTGTAGCCTTGGCTGTCCTGGACTTACTTTGTAGACCAGGTTGGCCTCACAGAGCTGCGCCTGCCTCTGCCTCCCTGAGCACTGAGATTATAGGCATGCACCACCACACCGCCTACAAACCTTAACTCTTTGTTCTGTTTTGTTTTGTTTTGTTTTGTTGGTTTTTTGAGACAGGGTCTCTCTGGACTCGCTGTCCTGGACTCGCTTTGTAGACCAGGCTGGCCGCCACCTCACAGCGATCTGCCTGCCTCTGCCTCCTGAGTGCTGGGATTAAAGGCGTGCGCCACCACGCCCGGCTCCAAACCTTAATTCTTAATGCCACTAATGCGTCTCTTAAAATTGCTGTAGTTGCACTAATTTTTGTTTGGTAACCAATTTTTAAATGCTAATTTCAATGTCTTATAATTTATGCTATGTTCTATTTCATTTATGAGTTATGGAGAGGGTTTTTAAGTTTTTTGTTCAGAAAATGTAGTTTGTATGCTTTTGAATTTTTTATTTTTCTTTTGTTTTGTTTTGGAGTTTTTTGAGATAGCCTTAGCTGTCCTGGAACTCTCTTTGTAGACCAGGCTGTCCTCAAACTCAGAGATTGCCTGCCTCTGCCACTTGAGTACAGGGACTGAGGCATGTGCCACCATGCCTGGCTCTAAATTTGAGTTGAATATATAAACTCACCCAGACAGAAACAGACACTGCCCTTTTTGAGGCTTGTACCTCCAACCCTGGGATTAAGAGTCCCATGCTCAACCAACTGAGCTAGCTGGACAGCTAATTACTGAGTATAACATTTATAATTTGTTGCCTGGGAATTGAAAAAGAAGAGTTTAAGTGCTTTTTTTAAACCAAAGGATTTATCAGCCTTTCATTTGTATACTTTGAAGAAAGATATTAGTAGATACAGATGAACATAAACTTGTTTTGGAGAACTGGATGATTGTTCTATATTTCCCCCTAATTATTGGTTTTACATATTTTTGATGCATGTATCTTAATTGCAGTGTATCTTAATTGTATCCACCCACCCTGCCCTGCTCTGCCCTTCCACTCGCTCCTCTTGGTAGCCCACCAGGTCCTGTCAGTGCTGCCTGCTGGAATGCTGACTGGTCTTGTTGCCATGCTTTGTGCAGTGAGTTCATTGAGTGCAACAGCATGGCATGTCCACAAGATGGCTTTTGAAATCCTCTGGCTCTTACATTCTTTCTTCCTCTCCTTCAATGTTCTCCAAATTAAATATTTTTATAAGAAATGTTTTCCTACAAAATCAACTCTGAAAATACTTTAATTATCACTATGCTTAATATAACAAAGGCCAAAGTTAGTCTGTGTCTAGATGCTTTTGTAGAATCGTGTTATACCTTTAGAATAGATTAATGCTAAGTAATTTTATGATTTTAAAATTCTTTGTTTTTTATTTTTACACTAAGGATTTAATTATTTTATGCATATGAGTGTTTGCCTCAATGTATGTGTATGTGCACCATGTGGCCTACAGAGGCCAGAAGAAGGTGTCTGATTTCTAGAACTGGAGTTACAGATAGTTGTGAACTGCTACATGGGTGCTGGAAATCAAAACCTGGCCCTCTCCAAGAAAGCAGGTGCTCTTAACCACTGAGCCGTCTTCCCAGCTTCTCTGCCATGCTTTCAACTCTACGAAGTATTTGTCAAGTCACAGCAGTGTGTTTTAGATGAAGCTATACCTCTTCTTTTCTCCTATGTGTATGCCCAGTGTACAAGGTCAGAGAGGGTGTCAAGTCCCTCGGAGCTGGTGATACTGACGGTTGTAAGACACCGTGTGGGTGCTGGGAATCAAATGTAGGCCCTCTGTAAGAGCAACAAGTACTTTTAACCACTGAGACATTTCTCTGTCAGTCCTTCTTAATTTCTAAAAGACTTTATTTTATATGTACGCATATTTTGCCTATGTTTGAGCCTGTATACCACATGTGTGTACTGCCCATGGGTGTCAGAAAAGAGCATCAGATAGATAGAGCCCTTGGAACTAGAGTCCTGGCAACTGAACCTAGGTCCTTTACAAGCTCTGCTAATCACTGAGCCATCTCTTCAGCCCCTACAATTGTTTATTCTTGACTAATTGTTCTCTTTGTTATTTATAGTGATTTTTTTTATCCTGATTGCTTTTGGCTTGATATCAACTCCTATCAAAATTACATATTGCTATTCTTAATTGTCTCAGCTTTCACTTAATTCCATCTTTCCACGTTTAGTCTTTTTTGTAGATGGAGAAGAGTAGGATTTTTCTTAATATAATAAGCTATTTTTGTTTGTATTGTGTATTGATACTGTATATTGAACCCAGGACCAAGTGCTGTGTCCCTGTGCTATCTCCTCAGCCCTGGAATGCATCTTTTAATTTAATTAAGACTATGTACATTTAGTTGTATTACTGACTCGTTTGCTGACTCCTGTAAACTTGTTGTTTCCTCTTTGGTTTGACACTGTTCTTTCTTTTTCTCTTGTTTATCTTAGAAGCTTGGCATTTTACTGAGTTGGACATATTTTCTTTTTGTCATTTGTTTATCTTCTAAATTTTATTCTTTACTAAAATCTAAAATTGCTTTTAACTGAAAAAGAACTGCTAGTGTCTTCTGCAATGCTGGTGTAATAGCTGTGAATTGCTTTAGTCTATGCTGTACTTTGGACATTTTTATTCTCCATTAATTTTAAGAGGTGAGTCTGCTGGATCTAGCCATCTTGTTGGCAGTTCTCTACTCTCAGTCCTTGGAGTGTGATGTATACTTTCCTGGCCTTTCCACTGAACGGCCTCATGATCCTCTGAGGTTTTCTTTGTAAGTGAGTTGCCATTTTCTCTTGCAGCTGTTAAAATTACTTCATTTTGTGGTTTTTGGCATTTTAACATCATGGAGAATTTCTTTTGTGGCCATGTCTGTTGAGGGTTCTTAATGAGTCTTAGGTTTAGTTTCTTGGTTGTAGCCTAAATGTCTTGGAATTTTTGGTATTGTTTTTTTGTTTTGTTTTTTGTTATTTTGGGCATGTGAATTAATATTTCCTTGTCTCTGTTATCAGTCATTGGTGTCTAGTGCTGCTATCTACTGTGGTGGGGTTGTTGTTGGTTGTTTTGTTTTTTCATTGGCTTTTTCACATACTCGCCTTTCTGGGTTCATTTTTGGTTTTTTATTATATACTTGTCTGCTGGATTTCCCATGTGTACTGCAGACTTTGTTGTCTAGGTCCTGAATTTACTTCCTTACTTTACTCCTCTGCCTGTTTGAACTCTCTTCCAGGTTATTGATTGTTTTTAAACCAAACTGTTGTATTGTTTTACATTTCAGTCATTTCTGTATCTTTTAGTTCATTCAATGAATTGATTGTGAACTTTCTTATTTTTAAACTTTTTAATAAAATTTTTAGGCAGGATCTCATTTTGTCGATTGGCCTGAGGCTTACTGTATAGATCAGGCTGGCCTAGAACTCATAGAGATTCTTCTGCCTTTTCTTTGGAGTTTTGGGATTAAAGACACAGGTCACTGTGCCTGTGCCCTGAGTGTGAGGTTTTACAGGAGGGGTCTTGTTGACTTTTTCATATTTTGCTTCCATTTGTTGGGGTTAGTACCTATTTGGGACCTTTCTTAGGTAGAAACCTTGTCTAGTGCTCAGTGCTCCTTGCCTCACAGAGAGAAAATGAACTGCCATAGCTAACACACCGAGACAAAGCATATGCACAAGAGTAAAAATTAACAATAAGTAATATGCTGCTAATAACTGTAGGTAAGGAAATGGGAAGATTCATACTAATTATAAAATTTAAAACTAGGGTAAAAGTAATAGTAAATGTGTAAACTAATAGATGTTGTCTGGAAAAGGATAACTTAAGGGAAAGTAAGATAGGGGTAAAGAAAGAAAAGCAATTTTTAAGAACAAGAGATAAAAAGCAGTCTTGTAACAGAAAACAAAATTAAGTAATACTAAGACTATGATTAAAATAAAGCCATAAGTGTTTTAAAATAATATAAGAAGTAAAAAACAATTCTAAGAATACTAGACATATGTTTAAAAAAAAAGATAGCAAAAATAATTTTAAATGGCAAAGAATCGAGGCAGCTTTATTCTGAGCCCCTTAGTGGAATCTACTAGGTGTGTGTGGTGGGCTGCACTCACACAGTTGGTATGCTTATTGTCCCTGCACTTCAGGCTAGAGTGCACGTGTCCTTTCTTGCTGCATTTACTTTTTTTTTTTTTTTTCCCCACTGAGTTCTGTGAGCTATAGCTTTCCAGATTTTTTCTTGCTCCAGAGAATGCCTCCCTCCATTTTTGCACCCAGGATTTGCTTATATCAAGGCTGGAAGTGTCCTTTTGTTTTACTAAGATGTCACTAGAGAGCCGGAACTGAGAGCCCTTGTTGCTCTATGTGGCAGTCTTAGTGCCTTCACAGCCGAAGGAGCATGAGGCATGAGAGAAGGAAGAGGCTCTGGAAACTGAGCTATGGGCGTCTGGAGAGCTGCCTTAGAGGTTAAGAGGGCTTACTGCTTTTGCAGAGGATCTGAGTTATATTGCTCACACCTACATGTTGGCTTACAACTAACTGTTATTCTGTTTTGGGAATCTAAGATCTTCTCCTGGCTCCCATGGCCTTCAGCATACATGTGGTCCACATAACTCATGTAACCATATTTAAATTTTTAAGAGGATGAAGGTGTAGATTGCTTGTTAGAATGTTTGCCTAGTATACACAGATGCTGGGTTAGATGCTGTAGTCCCACATAAACCAGGAGAGGTAATAAAATGCTGTAAGAAAGCAAAAGTAAATACAAGTAAAGTAATGGGCTGGATCTAGACCTATGTGTGGCAGTGGAGGCAAGCACTCTAGTGGCCATAGACTTGCAGGGATTAGTCTTCTTAGAGACTAAATCATGGGAGTTGGTGCTTCTGTTTTTCATAGCCTAAGTGCACCGCTGATAACAATTCTCACCAAGTCCAACTATCCCCTTTATATCTATGCCTCTTATGACCACTCCCACCCAGACACTGTGGGAGGGTGTCCTCAAGCTCACATAGTTGTGATGGTTCTTTGTTTTGAGGGCCTTGGAGTAGCAGTCTCAAATAATAGGCCTTTCAAATGGTGCCTGGTTATAGCACTTAGAGATATAGGTGAAAAGTCAACAAGAAGGGTTGGATAGTTTTAGGCCAGAAAAGTAGATTGTGGAGCAAGGCAGAGAAGGAGGTTGAAAGTTTCCCTTTTTATCCCATGATGGGACATTGTGAGGAGTAACCAATAATAAGTAATCAGCCAAAGAAGGTTAAGTGATGGATAAACATCCTCTCTGGCTGGCCACAGGGCAAGAAATAAGTTAATTTGCTTCTAGAAACCATTACTGGAGTTACTGGAATTGCCACAATTCAACCAAAATTGAGTATGCAAAATAGCATGGCCCTGGCTAACAATAGGGAGGGACAAGCTGATTTTTCCTCCTATGCTGGGCCAGCATACAGGTAGAATTACTGTCACACCAATTCCTTCCTGCTAGATTTAAGGCTTCTGAGCATTGACCTATGACTGCCTGTGCACTGGCCTACCATTTGGCTTTTTCCTCCCTGGTAGAGAGGCAGCAGTCCTGCTTTTTTAAAAAAAAATCCATAACCTTTCTGTTTTGTGTGCTTTTTAGCTGTCCCCCACTTTCCTTTCTTAATCCATTACTTTTATTGCTATTTGTTTCTTTCTTTGGGACAAAGCATCTTTCTGTTACCCTGATGTTTGTTCATTTATGGAATCTTCTGCCAACTTTTTTTTTTCTCTCTTGAGTATCCTTAGCTGTCCTGGACTCACTCTGTAGACGAGGCAGGCCTCAAACACAGAGATCCGCCTGCCTCTGCCTCCCAAGTGCTGCAATTAAAGTTGTGCACCACCACCACCTGGCCCAAACTCTGTCATCTTAGCTAGAAATGTCTATTGTTTTCTCTTTTCCTTGTGTTTATATCTGGTTTGGGTTTTGAGATAACACTGCTTTCTAAGAATAAGTCTGGAAATGTTAAACATTATTTTGTGGTGTCCCTTCGTATTGACCAGATGATACCAGGGAAATCAAGGTCTTACAACCTCTTGAGTTTCTTATTTTCATTAATAAAGTATCTTAAGAATGAATTCAAAGCCTGTAATCCCAGCACTGGGGAGGCAGAGGCATGTGATCTCTGTGAGTTCGAGGCCATCCTGGACTATAAAGAGAGTCCAGGACAGCCAGGGCTACCTAGAGAAACCCTGTCTCAAAAAACCAAAAAGAAGGGAGTCAAATGGAAACTACAGTAAAATTGAGAGTTTAAAAGAAATATACTTGAGCCAGGCGTAGTGGTACACACCTTTAATCCCAGCACTGTGGAGGCAGAGGCAGGTGGATCTCTGTGGGTTCAAGGCCAGCCTGGTCTACAAAGAGGGTTCCAGGACAGCCAGGGCTACACATAGAAACTCTGTCTCAAAAAACCTTAAAAAAGAAAGAAGGAAAGAAACTCCTGGGCAGGCAAACTGCAGAGCTCAGCTGCTGCCCAGAGGAAGATACCAGAGGAGAAAAAGGACAGACTTAGGGTTCAGCCACACAGTGGGAAATATGTATGTGGGTGCTCTAGAAAAAAACATGCTTAAAACAGAGGGAGATGAAAAGCAAATATTATACTTTTCTGAGTAATTAAGAAAAATAGGTCCAAGCCATTTGGTTGTGCTCTATAAAACACTGCCCTTCGGGGTAGGACTTCTGGGAGGGTCAAGTACAGTACCTCAGTAGAGGGTTAATTTTCTGCCTATTTTCAGTATCAATTCTTAGTGTAGGTCTGTTTATGTTGTTTATATCTCTTGGTTCAATTTCAGTAGGTCATCAGTGCCAAGAAATGCATCCATTTTTAATAGGTTTCACAACTTGTTGGAATATAAAATTTAAAGTCTTTTCTTATATTCTATATTTTATTTGTCTCTCTTTTAATGTCTTTTTTCATCTCTTAATTTACTTACTTGAGCCTTTTTTTGAAATTTTATTTTTTAAATTTGCTTATTAGTTTTCTTACTGCTTTTCATAGTTTTGGTTTTTAATTTTTCATAGTCTTCTTTATCTACATGCCTTTATCCTTGCTTAAACATTTCCCACCCAGGTTTACCCCTTCCACTTTTATATCACATGTGTTCTCCCTAGCAGCTTCCCACATCCAAAGCGGCACTTATTCCACATAAATACACATGTAATAATTAGAGGCTAGGATCTGCACAGGAGAGAGGACATGTAGCTTAGATTATAACTTTAATATAATCTTTTCCTGTTTCACTCATTTCTCCAAGTTTCTTAATTTCATTTTTTTTTTCCTTTAGAGGTGAATGAAATTCCATTGTGTGTATATATACAATGTTTTATATCCATCAGTGACAGATATCTAGAAGCTGTTTTTTTGTTTTGTTTTGTTTTTGTTCTTGTTTTGGCTGTTCTGACTAGTATAGCAATAAATATGGATGTGCAAGTACGTATGTTAGAATATAAAGGCCTCTGGGTATATGCCCCAGTGTCACATAGCTGAATCATGTGGTAGTTCTCTTTTTAGTTTTCTTAGTACCCTCTAATCTCTGCACCAGCCCTATAAACAGTGACTAAGGATTTCCTTCTCTCACATCCTCTCCAGCACTTGTTGCCATCCAGTTTTCTGATGGCAGCCATTCTGACTGGAGTAAGGTAAAAGTATCACTTACTTTTCTGAGCAGTGCTGGCTACTTTTATGTCAACTTGACACAGAAGCTATAGTTATCTGAGAGAAAGAACCGTAGTTGAGAAATTGACTCCATCAGATAGGGCTGTAGGCAAGCCTGTAAGACAGTGGCTCTCAACCTGTGGGTCATGACCCCTTGTGGGGGGCCACATTATCAGATATCATGCATATCAAATATTTACATTACCATGCATAACAGTAGCAGAGTTACAGTTATGAAGTAGCAACGAAAATACTTCTGTGCTTGGGGGTCACCACAGCATGAAGAGCTGTATTTGGAAGGTTGAGAACCACTGCTATAGGGATTTTCTTAATTAGTCCATTGTGGGTGGGGCCCCCATTAGACTGGTGGACCTGGGTTCTAGAAGAAAGCAGGCAGAGGAAGCCATGGGGAGCAAGCCAGTCAGCAGCACTGCTCCATGGCCTCTGCATCAGCTCCTGCCTCCAGGTTCTTGCCCTGTTTGAGTTCCTGTCCTGACATTCTCCAGTGATGGACTTTGAGGTGGAAGTGTAAGCTGAATAAACCCTCTTCTCCCCAACTTGCTTTTGGTCATAGTGTTGCAGCGTATTGATAGTAACCCTAACTAGGGCAGTTGCTGAGATAAAATATCATGACCAAGACAAGTTAAGGAAGGACTTTATTTTGGCTTATGCTTCTAGAAAAAGAGTCCATCATGGAAGCCGGGCAGTGGTGGTGCATGTCTTTAATCCCAGCATTTGGGAGGTAGAGGCAGGTCGATCTCTGTGAGTTCCAGGCTAGCCTGGTCTACAAAATGAGATTCAGGACAGCCATCGTTGAGGGAACTCAGGTCAGGAACTCAAGTAAAGCCCATGGAGGAATTGTGCTCACTGACTTGTTCTTTTCTACAACCCAAGACTGCTTGCCCAAAGGTGGTCCTGTGCACAGTGGGCTGAGTCTTCTCACATCAATCATTAATTTAAAAAACAATCCACAGACTGGTCTATAGGCCTCAGATGTTCTGCAGCTTTGAGTGATGGGAACCAAACTCAGGCCCTCTGTGAGAGTTAACCGCGCCGTCTTAGGGGAGCTTACATTGCATCCCATGGGTTGGACGTGTAGTGTTTCATTTTCAGTTCCTTTCTTGATTTCCTTTTTATTTGGTCAGTCTGATAGAGGCATTTCCTCAATTAAGGTTTCTGCTTTCCCCAAATAGCATTTCCTTACTAGGTCACTTCTGAAGGACTTTGAGGACTTGAAAGTGGAGTGATGGATGTCTGGGTCAGTGCTGGCCTGGTACCTCACCCTCCAGCTCTGGTGCTTCACATGTAAAATTTATACCTGGTTCACAGTTAAGACATCTTTCTCACTATTAGGTACATGAAGTTTAGTCGATGCATGTTTGTGTATAACTTAAAGTAAAGTGCTCAAATTAAATACTACAACTGACACCATTTCATGATATAATGCCAACTAAGCTATGAGGGAGGAAGCTACTTTCAGTATCCTTCAATACACAAGCAATATTTTTATTACCTATAATGCTTTCTAGTTCTTTTTCAATTTTTATAGTTCTCTTACTCTTTGGGACTGTCTTCATGCCAGAACTGAATTTTTTTTCTAGTGAAACTGTTCTTTAAAATATCCTTGGAAATGCCCAAATTTTCTTTGACGACTTGCATGTCTTTACAAAATTTCAACATTCTCACATTTACTAATACTCTTCATAACTGCTTTTTGTTTGTTTTATGTTTAAATTTTTATTTATATATGTATATGTGCCACATTTGTGCAGACTGGTCTGTGTGGCCAGAATAAGATGGGCCTTGGAGCCAGAGTCAGAGGTAGTTGTGAGGCACCTGCTGTGGGTGCTGGGATCCAAACTCAGGTCCTGAGTGAACAGCATACGCTCTCAGCCTTTGCACCATCTCTCCAGCCTCTCCTGCTGTATTTTATCTGTGGCGCTCATGACCTGAAGCACTTGGACATGTATTTACTGTTTACTCTTACTAAAATGTAAGTTCCTGTAGAGCAAGTATTGTTAGCTGCTCTATATTTCTTCAAATAATATGTGGCAAATAATGAGCATTCAGTATTTGTTGGACATATGTTCCAATTTAGATTAGAATTTTAGAAATTTCCAAAAAATTCTCTTTTTAAGACTATTAATGTTTTTACTTTTTCATGAATTTTATAGGTGTGTTTTATCACATGCGTCAATGGAAGCTACCTTAACTAGTTTGTGTATGTCCTGTCCTGTTTTTATAATCCTCTTAGTAAAGTCATGTTTATTTTGTGTTCATTTCCATATTCTTATTCCCATTTCTTTAATATCTTAATCATGACTATCTTTAGAGCTGAGTGAATTTCTAACACAGTAACATTTTAATTGTGGCAGTGAAAATTAAGCTTTTTACCTCTCTCTTATGTGCGCATGCATGCGCGCACCAAGACACACACACACACACACACACGCGCGCGCAGCTTACTATGTAGACCAGCCTTGAGCTCAGCTCTGCCTGCCTCTGCTGAGTGCTGGGTCAAGGCATACATCAGCATGGCCAGCTTGAACTCTCCTGTGTAGGCCAGGTTGGTCTTGAACTTCCAGCAGTCCTCTGACCTCAAGTTTTAAAGTAGCAGGCTTGTGCCACCATCCCAGCTTATATTGTGTATGTTTTAAAAACAACTTGTAAGGCTACATTAGATCTAAGATACCTATGGTAGCCATAGAGTAACCAAGTAGAAATTGAAGTCATTTTCTTTCTAAAAATTTAGTGTAATTTTTGTGGGGTTTTTTTTGTTTTGTTTTGTTGAGATTAGTGTAATTTTTTTTAACTGCCTTACTACTTTATGTTGTTATTGTCAGAGTTAACTTAAATTTAACACTTTAAAATAATGTAATAACTAAATTATATTAAACTCAGAAACAGTTTAATACAATTTAATCATTTTATACTTTTGTTTTACTTTCTATCCTCCCCAACAAAAGGTTTTATAAAAAGCCTAACAATTCAGATTCCACTGTAGCACTCACATTCCATGTTAGATAGATGTTATATGATATTAAATCTATCAGTTATACAATTTTGAATTATAAGTGGACGTATGGTGTAAAGGCCAGTGTTTGTTTAATGGAGTCATTGATGAGTCTGGTGATAAGTGAGTCTGAGTGTGTGTTGTTATGATGAGAAGAGACCTGAAAAGAGAGTGCCATTGCCGTTGACAGATAGAACGTCACGTGCAAGTCAGTAGAAGAGTGCTTCTGACTCATCAGTGTTGACGCACATTACTCAAAAGCAGGTTTTTAAGTTTTATTTATAATGTCTTTAAGATAAAAAATTTCCCCATAATCTTAAAATTAGTCTTCATTTGGATTCAATGTAAGAAAAATCTAAAAGTAAAAATAAATCAAAAGGTTTTATCTTTTAAATTGTTTACTTATTACTATATTTTGAGATAGGGTTTCACTCCACAGGTAAGGCTATCCCAGACTCAATATTTAACCCAGGCTGGCCTCAAAACATCTTAAAAAGAAAAAACAAAAAACTCTTGTCTCAGCTTTACAGATTCAAGGGTAACAGATCCTTTAAGTCTGTCATAACTTAGCTATTTATTTAATTTATTAAAGGTGCAAAAGACGAGACATAATGGATCCTCTATATATTTATTTTTAATATAGCATACCCATAGAGGAGTATACAAAACCTAAATTATAACTTGGTGAGTGGTTCCATGGTCAGCACTAGTCATGTGGTTACTAACTACTGAATATCTTTTTACAGGAGACTTTGCAGCAGTTGATTATGATGTCATTGCCAAATGTCTTGATCATTGGCAAAAATCCCTTTTCTGGTAAGTCTTAAGTCCGTATGATGTGATAATAATGCCTATGTTTGTTTAACATTAATAATGTTTACCAAGGATTTGACCATTTATCCCCATCCTCAGTAGCTTTTCTTCAACCTCAATTGAAAAGTTGAGGATGCTATTTTGTAAGAAAAAAAGCTGTTAGTGGTATATACACACTCAACACTAAATCTGATACATCGAACTGGTAGCTTTGGGGAGGTTATGATTTTTATTATCTCATTCTAAGCAGTGGTGTTAGAACAGGACTGATGTTGAGACAGTTAATTTTTATATTTATATACCTGTTTACTGCTGCCAAAATGTTGGAGCTCTGGATTTTTTTTCTTGTTGTTTTGTTTGTTTGCTAGTTCACTTTTGTAATCATGTGGACTGAATGTTGGACTCAATCACTAGCCCAGCTCCTGTATCATTGAACTGTACTCCACCCGTTAGGTTGAAGTTTTACTGATGAACATTTTAATTTATAATAAACTATTTCTTAGTGGAAGACGAGAGAGTTTCTTAGATTATTTAAATTATTATATTCTAAAAGGTCTTACTCCTTTACTAGAATGTTACTTATATTTTGCTGTTTCTGGAACTTGATCCTAGGGTCTCCCATACACCACACATGTGCTGTACCCGTGCATCCTAGAGTTTACTTTTTGAAACTGAGTAACTAGCAACTATAAAACATCCCAGCAGAGGACTACATGATACTCAGATCGAATATATCTTCTCTAACTGAACCCTAGCCCAGTTGAGACAAAAATAAAACCCAAGTAAAAGGCAGTATGTAAGCAGCTGCTTTTATAGAGGAATCTACCAATGAAATACATTAGTAGTGAACTCAATTAGAAATTCACTTATTTAGGTGATCTTTAGAGATGTTCTAGGGTATTTGGTTATATAAGATTAGCGTCTAAAATGGGATTATTTCCGATTCCATATGCATTTAGTAAGTAAATACCAAGTCATAGGGTAGACATGGTTTTTGTGTTAGGGGACCTTGTGGTTTGGTGAAAGTTCCAAAGATTCCTGTGAGATAATATAATTCATGTGACAAAGATATATACAAAATGCTAATGCATGTAACAATACAGAGATGCTACCTACTCAGGATTGGGGTTGGGGGCCACAGAGATGTAAGATACATCTAGGGTGATGGGATTTGAGGGGAAGGAAAGCAACTTGTTGCCAAACTTAAAGCAGAAGAGTGTGCATGCATGAATAATGATTAATAAAATGGTTTAGTAAAGCTGGAAAAATGTTAATTTAAAAGTAAGAGGAAATATTGACTATGAAGAGCTAAATTTCATTACAAGTATGTTAACCTGATAGCAAAAATCTCTCTGAATGTTACGTGTTTGTGCTATGTTCAGCTGAATATTTTAAGACAATCTTAACTGAACACTGTTGACAAGGGGTGTCTGCAGTTCTGTTCTGGACTGATAACTTTTATCCAGTTTTTTACATACACTTTCTTTTTTTAAAATTTATTACTGTAAAATAGGATCTCACACTGTAGCCCCAGGCTGGCCTGGAACTCACTATGTAGTCCAGGCTAGCTCATGTAGTTCTTCTACTTTAGTTTCTTAAATGTTGGGATTACAGGTATGACCTACCCCATCCAGCTTATTTTATTAGACTTACTGTGATGGGCATTTAAGTTTCTGATCCTTATGAACCTGTGCAGTGAGAAATATGTTTAAATTATATAGGTAGATGAACCCTAGTGTTTGTATTCTAGTAGGAAAATAATAAAGAAGAACAGACCCATTAGCAGCCACTCTGGTGTGCCCTTATGTCAGCAAGGCTGATGTAGTGCAATCTGTAGGACAGAGCAGATGGCTTAGTGTGCTTGGCTTAAAGCTTATTTGTCTGCACTGTCGCCCCTTCAAAGGAGTGTTCTTGTCATGTCTTCTGCTGCCACCACTTTGTGCACACATAAGACACCTGTTTACATTCCACCAATTGTTTGCAAAGTTCGTCTTCGTACAGTCAATCATCTCTAGGATTGATTGTCCAGTGTGTGAAGGAGTTGAAACAAAGCTAAATGCTGTCCTTACTAGTGTTTTTATTTCAGAGCAAGGCACAGAAGAAGTTAAAAAGTTGCTTTTACTCTTACTTGGTTGTGCAGTTCAGGTAAGTTAAAATATTTCTTCATATATTCATTCTTACAAACTGTTCTTGAGGCTCTAGTTTTCTGAAAGACTTGATATTCTTAAGTATATCACCTTATAAAGAAATTATGTCAAAGAACATTTCTTTTATTTAAAGAAATTAGTTGTAGTATTAATGTCATGTTTTTTCCCTAATTTAGAAGCATCTCCATACGTTTCTTCTAGTTTGCTTATGCAAGTTTGTGCCTTAGGAAAAGATAATTGGAAGTAGCAGTTAAGAGAGGATTTGGGGCTGGAGCAATAGGTTAAGAGCACTGGCTTACTCTTCAAGAGTACCCAAGTTTGATTCCCAGCACCCACAGATTCCATTCTCATGAAATCTAATACCCTCTTCTGACCTTTGTGGGCACCAGGCACAGCCATAATGCAGACATACTGTAGGCAAACTCACATAAAAATAAATAAATCTTGGGGAATTTGTGGGAAATGTTTTTGTATGTACATGACTGTTCATGTATGCACATGTAGGCATGGGAAGAGCAGAGGTCAGTATCAGGTGTCTTTTCAGTCAACTTATTTCTTGACCTAGGGTATCTCACTGAACCTGGGACTCTCTGACTTAGCTATACTTGCTGCGGGTCCCAGGGATCCTCCTGTCCCTGCCTCCCAGCATTGGAATTACAGGTCCACACAGATGCACCCAGCTCCTTGTCTGGGTGCTGGGATCTGAACCCAGGTTATGCACACACAGCAGGCACTTTTCTAACAGTCAGCCTTGGCCCTATCGTTCTTTAATGATAGCCAACAGTTACTGAATACATAAATTGCCAGGTGTGATAGTTTATATAGGTTTTCTTGCAATCTTTTTCTCAAATAAGGTTGGTGCTTGGGTAGATATTTAAGTTATTTTTACAAAGTTGATACTTGTGAGTGTAGGGTGCTGCTTTAATAATTACAGTGGGAGTCTGTATCTACAACAAATTGAGAATCACTTTAGATTTAGGTCTGTTTGCTTGTAGGCTAAAGCATACTGACCTGACTTCCATATCTACTTACCTAGATTTTGCATTTAATTAACCTAAAAAACAACAACTGTGTGTGTGTGTGTGTGTGTGTGTGTGTGTGTGTACACACACACGTGCATGCCACACTTGTGGAAGTCAGAGAACAGCTTACTTAAGACATGTCTTAAAAAAAAAAAAGACCTGTCTATAGTTGCCATGTAATAGTTTGTTTTTTTAGTTTCTGGAAGTTCCCCTCTCTGGGCCACCAATCTCTGTAAGAGCTCTAGGGTTACAGATGCACACTAGCACATCCAGGGTTCCTGTAGCAGGCCATCACACTTGCATGACAAGCACTTTATCCACTCACCATCTCTGAAGGCCACTGCTTTTTAAATTATTTCAATGTAGAGTTGTCCTGGTTCTTCAGAGAATGAAGTATTCTGAGTTTTGCTTTAGAGTTTGATTTATTGTTCCTCTGAGACATGGTCTCCTGTACCCCAGACTGGCCTCAAACTTGTTATGTAGCTCTGGTTGGCCTTGGATTTCTGATTAGTGTACTTCCACCTCTCAGTGCTGGGATTACAGCCATGCACCACCACACTCAATGTATGCAGTGCTTGGAATTGTAAGTTTGTATTCATGTACGTGAGGCAAGCACTTTCCCAACTGAGCTATGGCCCCAGCCTATGAAATGATATTTTTGTAAACAAACAAATGAGTTCACTAGTAATATTTCACATTTATCTACATATATTCTAGAATTTGTTGGCTTTGAGATGACTGCTTAGGAGATATGTTTGGTTTATATATACTAATTAAACATGATGTATCCAACATCAATGTTGAATATATATGCATATATATGTATATATATATATATATCATAGATAATGATCAGATCAGAATTATTTGTATGCCTATAACATCAAGACATTATTTATTTGTTTTAAGGGCCTACAAATATCTTCTGACCTGGCTGTTTTTCAGTGTTCAGTTAATTGTCCACCATGGTCCTGCTGTACAGTGTATGGCATTAGTTAAAGTTATTCTCCTACCCATCTATCAGGGCGTCAGTTAGCAGTCCCCTGTTCTAATCTAGCTCGGCTCCAACTCACCCCGTCCTCTTTTTTTTTTTTTTTCTGAGACAGTGTTTCTCTGTGTAGCCTTGGCTATCCTGGACTCACTTTGTAGACCAGGCTGGCCTCAAACTCACCGAGATCTATCTGCCTGCCTCTGCCTCCCTATCTTTCTCTTCTTAACACCCTTTCTACCTTCTGGTTACCACTATGGGGGCACTATTCATATATAAATAAGTCATTACATTTCTATAATATGTTGTACATGATTGTTTATATGCCAACCAATTAAATATTAAGATAAATAATGTTGTTTGTTGTTGCTGATATTCCAATTGGTTATCAGTTCTTACTCATTTATAGCTTCTATATATTGCATTTGCTTTTAAAAATACCTTTGTTCCTTTGTTGGTGAATATAACAGATGTAACTGATAAATGTAGTTTATATAATGTATAAATGTAGTTTATATAATGTATAAATGTAGTTTATCTCAACGCAGTGCTAGTGAAGAAACAGTGATTTGTAGGCTTATAAAAGGGGATGTATGTTTCTTTTTTAAATGGTAGCAGAGAACCATTAAGACAGTTAAATTGCGGTACTCTGAATTAATATTAATTATTATATTTCATAATTGTCATTTTGTATTCTGATTAGCTAAAAAATTATTCATAAGTCAGTAATTACAGAAATGTTAAATTAAGAAATTGGCGTTGCTGTTTGTGAAAAGCTGGTTCACATATGCTGTGAATGTATAGTTAGAAAGTTAATTAACAGTTCTTACAAGACCTGCTTAGTATTTCCTAGTCCAAAAGAGATGAGTGTTTTTAAGCCTATTGAAGCCTATTTCATTCCCTCCAAAAGCCTTCAGTTCCTACTCATAACTAGGAATTGTGCTTTCCTGGTAATTTACTTTTAAACATTTTTATGTCATCGCAATAGTTAGTTTTTACTGGGATGTAGAACTCTGGGTGACAGTATGGAGTATGTTTAGATGATCGTATAACGACATAAGTAGAGCATTAGAAACTTAACTAACTTGAATCAGACCTTTGTAAGTTTCTTAATGATCAAAGAGCCAGTTTTCTTCTTGAGGATGTGTTGTCTTCTCCGGCTCTGTAATTGGCCCGGGAGATGCATCTCAGCCTGGCACAGGGCAGCGGTGTCTATTTGGTATGCACCTCTCATTTGGTAAGCCACAAGAATACAGTTGGAGTAGCAGTTGGATTGCTATATGAGAGATGTAGACAGAGGCAGAGATGAAGATGTGTGTTGTTGTTATTTAATCCTTATTGGAAAAAGATTAGGTTTATATTGTACATTTTTAGCTGAAGTGGTTACATGTATATTTATATTCAGTATTAAATTTTGCCCCTGGTTACTTTGCTACAGTAGAAACAACCCAAATATTTATTATAGTACATTACAAATGTTGAACTGGAGCATCAAAGTTAGTTTCTTTTATTAAGATTGATGGGATGAATATGAGAGAATAAATTGTAAACTTGAGTAAAAAATTGCCTAAGTTTTTCCCCCAAGAAGAAAGGCAGTGTTGTTTGGTGACAATCAAGGACTGACTGAGCATTTTGGCTGTATTCCGAATTCTGCCACTGACTCACTGTGGTTTTTGGCAAGTAACTTGTTCTCTCTGAAACAAGTTCTTGATTCTTTACTTCTCTGTTTGTAAAGTTAGCATAATAATATCCTGACCTCAAATGTGTTGCGTAATATGTTCCCACTTTAGAACTTTCCAGCATAAAATAGTGTAGATTTCAGTGCCTGGCTCTTAAATGTTTCAAAATCATTGTATCTTTATTAGGTAAATATATCTGAGAGGTGGTTTAAATGTAGAATAAAACCTTCACTGGGCTGTTCAAATATAAAGCTTCATATGTTTTAATTTATATATAGCATTTTAAGAACAATACTGGGTCTGAATGCTTCTTACTGCCCCCCCCCCATTTATTTCAGTGTCAGAAAAAGGAAGAATTTATTGAAAAAATTCAAGGTTTAGATTTTGATACAAAAGCAGCAGTTGCCGCACATATTCAAGAGGTAACAACCTGTATGTATGTATGTATGTATATATATGTATGTATATGTATGTATGTATGTATGTATGTATATGTATATATATATTTTTTTATTTTTATTTCATTTTATTTTATATGTTTTATTAATTTATTCATATTACATCTCAATTGTTATCCCATCCCTTGTATCCTCCCATTCCTCCCTCCCTCCCACTTTCCCCTTACTCCCTTCCCCTATGACGGTGACTAAAAATATAGAATGCTTCACGAATTTGCATGTCATCCTTGTGCAGTGCCCATGCTAATCTTCTCTGTATCGTTCCAATTTTAGTATATGAGCTGCCGAAGCGAGCACTATGTATGTGTATATATGTTGATTTACTTTTTGTGAAGCTTGCAGTGTGTTTTTAAATATTATCTCCCCAAATACTTAGTTACAGGATAAACAAGAACAATTAAAGATCAAATATAAGTTAACCTTTTATATTACTTTTTCTCTTTAGAGAGAGAGAATCTTGTAAGTGAGTTTTGTGTGGCACAGTACTTATTGCACATTTGCTCTCACTTTTGTCTTTGAGGACATGAAATGTTGAGGGATAAAGTTTATTCCTATATTAGGTAGCAGAGAATGAATGATGGGGAAAAGATAATAAGTTTAGTCTTTATGTGCTTTTTCTTGAATGAATGATCATTTTTTTATTGAGCTGTTATCTAAATTACACAAATACATTGATTTAAAAAATCCTATTAGAACAAACCTTTCTGCTTTTGTGGTTGAGCTAATTCTGTACTAAAATGAAGTCAGTATTTAAATATTAGCCATTCTTTATTTCACTTGCCTCTCTAAAGGTAACTCATAATCAGGAAAATGTGTTTGATCTGCAATGGATGGAGGTGACAGATATGTCTCAGGAAGATATAGAACCACTCTTAAAAAATATGGTATCACATCTAAGAAGACTGATAGATGAGAGAGATGAACATTCAGAGGTTAGTACATTTCTTTCATTTTATTATGGAAGTGTGTTTTCTTTTTTTCTTTTCTTTCTTTCTTTCTTAAAAGTAGTTTTCTAGAATTAAGACCCTTTTCCTTAAGGTTAGGTAATAATAAACTATAGTCATTCTTTGGTATATATGGGGTATATTGATTCTAGGACTTTTTTATTCATTCTTCTTTTATTAATTAATTTATTCACTTTCCATCCCAATCATAGCCCCTCTTTCCTCTCTTCCAGGTCCTACCCTTCCCCCCGCCCCCATTCCTCACAAAAGGAGTGTCCTACTCATCCACCCCAGCTCTTCAAGTGGCGTCAGGACTGAGCATGTCCTTTTCCTCTGTGGCCTGGAAAGGCAACCCCACCAGGGGTCTTGATCAAAAAGCAGGCAACAGAGCCATGTCAGAGACAACCCATGCTCCTCTTACTGGAGACCACATTGAAGTCTGAGCTACCTATCCGTATATCTGTGTAGGGAATCTAGGTCTAGTTCATGTATGGTCTTTGGTTGGTGCTTCAGTCTCCGTAACCCCCTCTGGGCCCGGGTTAGTAGCCTCTGTTAGTCTTCTTGTGGAGCTCCTGTTACCTCCAGGTCCTTCTATCAATCTCCCTACTTTCCCACAAGACTCCCTATGATCCGGCCAATGTTGGCTATGGGTCTCAGCGTCTTTTTCAATCTGGGACTGGGTGTAGCCTCTCAGAGGATAGCTATGCTAGGCTCCTGTCTGCAGGCATAACAGTATCACTAATAGTGTCAGTGGTTGGCTCTCTCCCATGGGGTGGGTCTCAGATTGAGCTAGGTATTGGTTGGACATTCCCTCAGTCTCTATAAAGATAGAGCACATCTTGTAGGCAGGCAAAGTTTTGGATCAAAAATTTTGTGATGTTCTCTTCCCACTAGGAGTCCTGTCTAGTTAGAGGATGTCCTCTTCAGTCTCAGTGACCCCTGCTACTATGAGTCCCAGTTAGAGTCACCCCCATATTCTCCCAGAAGCCTACCCTTTCCTAGGTCTCCAGCTTGTCACAGAGATGCCTCCGCCCACAGTTTCTCTTCTCGCAGGTTCTCTGTCTTCCTGCTCCTAATCTCCACCATCATTTCTCTCTCTGTTCCCTCTCTTCAACCACTGCTGTCTGTTCTATTTCCCCTTCTGAGTGAGGTTTAAATGTCCTCCCTTGGATCCTCCTTGTTATTTATCTTCTTTGGGCCTGTGAATTGTAGTGTGTTTATCCTGTACTCTATGGCTAAATCCACTGATAAGTGAGTACATACCATGTGTGTCTTTCTTGGTCTGGGTTACCTCACTCAGGATGATCATTTCTAGTTCCATCCATTTGCCTGCAAATTTCATGATTTCCTTGTTTTTGATAGTGGAGTAATATTCCATTGTATTAATAAATATACCACAGTTTCTTTATCCGTTCTTCTGTTGAGGGAAATATAGGTTGTTTCCAGATTCTGGCTATTACAAATAAAGCTGCTGTGAACATAGTTTATCAAATGCCCTAGTTGTATGTGGAGCATCTTTTGGGTGTATACCCAGGAGTAGGATAGCTGGGTCTTGAAGTAGAGCTAGTACCAATTTTCTGAGAAACCTCCAGATTGATTTCCAAAGTGGTTGTACAAGTTTGCACTCCCACCAGCAATGGAGGAGTGTTCCCCTTTCTCCATATTCTCACCATCATATGCTGTCACTTGAGTTTTTGATTGTAGCCATTCTGCTGAGTTGTTTTGCTTTGCATTTCCCTGATGACTAAGGACATTGAACATCTCTGTTGAGAGTTCTCTGTTTAGCCCTGTACCCTATTTTTTAATTGAATTATTTTGTTGTTTAATTTTTTGAGTTCTTTATATACTTTGGAACTCTAGGACCTTCCCAAGATAGTAAAATCAATCCCAGTACTCAGGAGGCCCAGGAAGGCAGTTCTTCTAGTTCAAGGCCAACCTAATCTACAAAGTAAGTTATAGGACAGCCAGGGATACACAGAGAAAGCCTGTCTCAAAAGAGCTTAAAAACAAAAACAAAAGGCTAAAACCATGAATTCTCAAAGTCTCTTTTAACAACAACAAAGTGGTATACCAGGCATCATGCGCTCAGGAGCCAGAGGCAGGCAGATCTCCTGTGAATTAGAGGCCAGCCTGGTCTACAAAGTGAGTCGAGGACAGCCAGGGTTACACAGAGAAACCCTGTCTTGAAAAACCGGAAAAAAAAAAGAAAGAAAGAAAGAAAAAAGTACAGTGTTTACATATAATTCTACAAATATCTTGTATGTGTTAAATCACCTAAAATAATGAGTAGTATATAAATAATAAACAAATAGTTGTTTTCCTGTATATTACTTATGGAGCAGTGACAAGAAAAGGTCTGTGTGATGCAAACACAGGGGATTCCCCTCCCATTCCATCCACAGTTACTTTGCAGATGTGAAACCAACATGGTATACCATCTATTAATGTCTTTCTTTTGTTGTTATTGTTTGTGTTTATATGTATGTGTGTATTTGTGTGTAACACAGGAATTAGAAAGGAAATAAAAGAACTTAAGATTTTTAATAAGCAAATTATATAATTCCTTTTTCGATTAGCGTTACTGTGATTTTGTTCCTGTGTGTTTTTCGAGTCACTCCTATTACTTTGGCAGTAGTGCAGAAGTATGAGATGGAATGTGTGGCTGATGTAAATGGAAAAACCATTGCCTTGAAGCACAAGAATTTGCAAAATTTCTTGGTTTTATTGCCCATCTGATCCCATGTTAGCAGAGAAGTGACAGGTAGCTAGGGAGTCAGTGCCCAAACAACCCTTGTGCTTTTGTTCTTTAAAATTATTTTATAAGGTCTCACATACTAAAGGTTAATCTCAAAGTTAGTATCTAAGGATGACCATGTTTGTGCAGGACTCAAGTGTTTGTTAAATATCCTCTCCTAGGTACTGTACTTAAAAATAGGAAATGTTAACAAAATTAAGGGTAGTTAAGACAACAGGAAAATGAACAAAAAGTTGATTGTAGAAACCTTTGCTTACTCTTAGAGCATTCGTCCATTATGGAGAGGAAAGGCATTGTACAAACAGACAGGGAAGCTGGGGTGTGTTTCAGGGTGGAAGGACAGGTCTGTTTTTGTCAAGGACACGTAAAGTCAGTTGCCTTCAAAAGTAAGAAGGAAGGAATTTTGTGTCTTTTTTACATAGAAAATGCACTGCACATATCTTTAAAGAACAAGAAGGAAAATATAAGAATGATATAGAAAATACTGAAATGAGGAATATCATTTGAGTGGAAAATGTATAATAATGAAACAAGTAACCCTAGGTGATTAGTTGGAGAAGTCGTTTGCTGAAAAGCAGTAATAGCAGTTTTCTGTTTTAAGCTTAAACAGAGGAAAGGAAATAATTTACAAAGTCTTTCTGGGACCGTTTGCCCCAAAATATAACTGAGTCAAAGGACCTCTGCATAGTATGGAGAGGTCCCTTGAAAACAGGCAGTAAGATCTAAGTCCAAGCAATGATTAGTTTCTGTCTTCAAGTTCCATCACTTTAGAGCGGGAATCAAGAAGCTGGACGCAATGGTATACACCTGTAACTGCGGAACTGTGGCAGCAGAAGCAGGGGGTCCAGGGGCTCAAAGCCATCCTTGAATACATACCAAGTTTTAAAATAACCTGGGCTACATAAAACCTTGCCTCAACACAAACAAAGAAGAAAACCAGAAAAAAATATGGCTGTAGTCAAACTTGAATTTTATCTTGTAAAACGGTATAAAAAGCAAATTTATTTTAGCATTTACACAGAAATCACATTTAAAATACATATGTCAACTTGAAATTTAATTGTATTGCACCTATCATTGGTTGTGTAACTTTGGTTTGCATTAGTTTATATCAGCATCAGTTTCTTATGTCTAAAGTAGATAGACATTTATTGAAAATTACAGTGCTGAATGAGATCTTGTTGGAGATTACTAAGGAAAAAGTATAAGCTTGTCATATAATAAAAATAATAGTTTAAAATTAAAAGTGAAAAAGGATACTTAAGAAGGATAATTGCGTTTCCAGGCTGAGTAAAAACTCTATAGAGTAGTTAAAAAAATAATCTCTTACATTGGCCAAAGGAGCAGTTGAGTGATAAAAAAAAGTTCATTCAAGGGTCGGCATGGTCACATAGAAGCAGCGACAGCAAAGCAGGCAGGCCTTGGGTTCTTTACTAGAGAACCTTAAATCTGTTGAGTAAGTAGTGGACATGGAGTCATAGAGAGATGGAAAGCTGGATGGTATGCTCTGAAGATTTTAAGAAGTGGTTGCCAACCAGAAGACAGAAGATACTGAAATAATTTCCCAAGGATGAATCCTGGCATATGATAAAACAAGACAAAAAAAAAAAAAAAAGAGAGAGAGAGAGAGAGAGAGAGAGAGATGGCGCAGCATTCATGAGGACGTGTTGCTCTTGTGGAAGACCCAGGCTTGACTCTCAGCCCGTACGTGGTTCACATTTATCCATAACTCCCAGCTCCAGGGGATCCAGCACCATGGCCACTAGACATAGGTATGATGCACATACATTCAGGAAAAACACCTGCATATAAAATAAAATGAGCAAATATTTTAAAAATTGATTAAAAACAAGTGATGAGGAATAAGATGGCAATTTCACAGTGCCACAGTCTCTTTGGGTTGACAAGTTAAATTTGCCTTGCAAGATAGGTATATTTGCCTGAGAAAGTTTAAAATAAAACAAACAAACAATGGTTTAGGATAAAATAACTTACCAGTAAAGAAAAGAAAAATTAGGAGAATGGAGCAACAGGGTTGTATAAAGTATAGATTGGCTACATACTTAATCCAATAAAGGAGAAATTCAGGAAAACAAAAGGTTTGTGCCCCGCTGAGGGTCTTTGGAGAGAGGGCTTGGGGACTCTTTGAGGTGAGGAGAAGGTAGTATTTGAGAACACGGACACAGGGCACGAAATGAGCAGCCGCACGTAGTCTCAATATTACTGTTAGCTAGTTGTGTAAGGACACGGTCTTTGCACCTCAGTCATCTGACCTCCAGAAAAAAAGAGGTTACCACAACCTCAAAGGCCTTATTTGCTTTACAGATTGCTTCGATTACAAAGTTGTAAAACAATATTGTCTAATTGTGCAGTGGTGGCAAGATCATGTTCCTAGACTGTCCGGTATCGTACCAACAGATAGATGCCTGCTTTGTACTTAAAACAGCTCATGTGACTAATGAACTGACTTTTGAGCTGTTTAAATTTTTATTAAGTAACCACCTGTGCTACTAGCTTTCATAATTGGCTAGCAAGACAAATCACTGTGATTTTCTTTCCTGTGAAACATATCTTATATGCCATTCCAACAGTCAGTGCCTAATTATTTTGTCATAAGTTATCTCTTTTATTAAAAAAAAATCCAGGAAAAGAAAAAAGCATTAACATGTTTCAGTGTTATACGAAGTAACTCATTCATGAACTGTTGAATAAAAGTTAAAATGACAGCTAATGTGACCAATTAAAATCATGGTTTTGTTACTGTTTCTTTGTTTATTTTGGAGATAAGAGCTCACCATGTAGCCCTGGCTGGTCCCAACCTCACAGTGATCCCCCCAGTGTCTGTCTCTGCCTCCCAAGTGCTGGGATTAAGGGTTTGCACCACTACACCTGGCAAAGCTGAGATGCTTTTGGTCAGTGAGTTGTTTTATTTTAGCTAGCATTGCTGTGTGTAGGTTACTGATGTGTCGAACGTAACCCTGATTTTACCCCTTCGATCCTTAGACTATCATAGAACTCTCTGAAGAACGAGATGGTCTTCATTTTCTACCCCACGCCTCTTCATCTGCACAGTCACCCTGTGGTTCTCCAGGCATGAAGCGAACAGAAAGTCGACAGCATCTCTCCGTGGAGCTGGCTGATGCTAAGGCCAAGATCCGAAGACTTCGGCAGGAATTGTGAGTCTCTGATTGTCAGTATTCATTGAAACGGTGCGGTAACGAGGATGACCGTAGTGGAGGTTTAACTTTGACTGTAGGCCAGTTGTCCTCTGCTGTTAACCTAAGTCACACTCTTCATTAGTATTTATCAAAATGAGAAGAAAATGCCTATAATCCCAATACTCAAGAAGTGTACGCAGGAGAACCCACTAATTCATGGGCACCCTCAGATACAAAGTCAGTCTGAGCCTAGCCTAGGCTATGTGAAATCCTGACTCAATAATAGTAGTAGTAATGACGATGTTATTTTCAAAGACTGAATTGTTGGTATGTAATATTACAGAAATTATTTAATATGTAATCTACATTAAGTCGTTGAAATGCCAGTCATCTGCTTAGTAAAATATTCAGAATTTATTAGCATTGATAAAAGCTCATTACAGAAAATCCAATATAAGTTTTACATATTCACTCTTTAGTGAACTACAAGGAAAAGCATGACCAATCTTTGCTGAAGATTTTGGATTTGTTCTTTAAGGAGAACAAAGGATTTTTGATTTTGGGCTTTCTCCTTTTAAAAATTTGTTTTCCTGGAATTTGAGCTTCAGAATGTAGGTTTTAAGTTCAAATACACAGTATAGTAATTACATTTGTTTATTGATTATTTAAAGTAACTTAGAATAGTGAATTGGATATGCAAGATAGAAAAAGCATTAGTCTGTAGGAAATTCTGAAAACAAAAAAATGCAGCTTTCACTTGTGGATGTCTGCATTATTATGTGTCTATTGAAGTGAATACGCCCAGGACATTCTATAAACAGCTGCACCAGGAAAATGAGGGAAGAGATTGCTGTTATTAGTTTGACTGGCAGCTAATGGATAGCCTAAACAGTGAGCTTGAGCTCTTCCCATATAATTTAGCCCGATCTTCTCTAGTCTTTAGATGAAATATGCAATTAGAATTGCAGTGATGGTTGTGAATTCATTTAACATTTTGCATTATATTAGAATTTAATTTTCAAATAGAATTTACTTGTCCTCCGAATATATTAAAAATTCAAACAACCTTGAGAAGATTGACAGAAATTGGTTTCGTGTGTAATGATTTAAAAACATAAGTAGGTATTTTTAAGTGAGTGAAGATACCAGATGCATGCCGCAATATTTTCAGTAACGAGCATTTTGTCAAATCTCATATAATGCCTTTAAGAGCCTCCTTTTTCAGATATTTCTTAAGATGACATGTAGGAAGAGTTTCTTTTGTTTTAATGGGGATAAATAGTTCCTGTAGTGGATTTGCTGCAAAAATCTTGGTTAAAAAAAAAGGAGTTGATTGCTTCATCCCTAATGGAAATTATAAAATAAATAATTAGAATATGCTTTGTATTGACTATTAACTGATACATGCTTATTTATAGGTAAACCCAAATAGTAGAATTGATTTTGATATATAGAGTAAAAGTATAATTTCTCATTAGATAGAATAACTAATTTCTTTATTAATTAAACTTTTTATACCATAATTAACATTATTGAAGACTTCCTTCAACTAACTGTTCTTTCTACCACCATTGATTCCATGTTTTGGGTTTTTAAAAAATATGATGGTTAATTATCTTGTTAAAAAAGAAAATACTTTTGTAAGATGTAATTCAGTATGTGACAATTCATTCTTTTAAAGTGTACAATTAAATGGGGTTTTCAGTTGTGCAATCACCACAATAATTGAATAAAAATGTCTTTGTCCCATGCTCTTTGCCCTGAGATGGCAATGGATAATCTTTTATATTTCCATTGGTTTCCCTTTTTTTGGACACTCATATAACTAGAACATAAAATGTGTGGCCTTCTTGTTTAGCATGATGTCCTCCAAGTTAATCCCTGTGGTAGCATATAACTGATGTCTTAATAATGACAAAAGCAGCAACTTCTAATCTGTAAAAAGACAAACTAATAGAAAATTAGAAATAAGAGGGCCAGCGATGGTACTTGCTGTTAAGCCTGACAACTGGACTTGGTCCTCACCTGGTGGGAGGAGAGGACCTTCTCATTGAGGTCTCCTGACTTCCATGCATATGTCATGACACTGAGCCTCCCTCTTTGAACAAATGAATAAATGGGGGAAAGATAGGAGCTAATAATTTACAGATAAATTTAAATAGGGCAGTTGGACAGTGAGTATCAAGAACCTTAAAGACTCTTATTTTCCTTTTAGAAATATGTCCACGCATATAATACTAGCTTTTCATAGTGACTCTACTAAATAAAACATTATTCGTTATATTGAAAACTGAGGGGCGAGAGAGATGGCATTTAATTGTTATTATGCAGAGTGATTGAGGACAAAGAAAGCTAAGGTAGGAAAGATGAAGAGATAGAAAGTATATAATGACCTGTAAGGACATTAGTTACTGCATTAGGCTTTTAACAGCATTGGTGGAACTTTGTTAGCTCTAGTCACATATTCACAGTACCTTTTTCTTGCTTTTATTTCCTCGCTGTGTTATAGTTATGGATAATACTCCATTCAGTTAGGTCTTTTCTTTTGTGACAGTATATTACTGTATTGCCCTGGAACTTGTTGCATAGACCAAGCTGGCCTTGAACTCAGAGATTCACTGGCCTCTGCCTCCTTATTGCTGGGGCACCATCTTGTCCAGCAAAGATTTACTCTTATTTTATGTATATGAGTGCTTTTCCACGAGTATTTGTGTGTACTAAATGTGCACCTGGTACCTGCAGAGGCTAGAAGAAGACATTGGGATTCCTTAGAAATAGAATTACAGACAGTTGGCAGCTACCATGCTGGTGCTGGGTATGGAGCCCCGGTCCTCTGCAAGTTTAGCAAGTGCTTCTAACTGCTGAGCCATCTGCAACCCTCTGCAAGCAGAGATGGTCACCTATTTGTATTAATGTTGTGATCCCAGAGTCTGTCAGTTGTATGTTTATTCTTTAATAATTTTTTTTAGGGAAGAAAAGACTGAACAGTTACTGGACTGCAAACAAGAACTTGAGCAAATAGAAGTGGAATTGAAGAGGCTGCAACAAGAGGTTTGTACCCAGATTTTTTATGGTGGAGCATGAAGTAGCTGGAAATTGATTCTTCTTCTTGTAATTTATAACTGTGACCGCAATGCTTTAAGCCCCAGTTGCCTTGTATATTTGTATGAAGTCAGGTGACTTTTTAGTCCCTCTTTCAAAATGCAGAGCCAAAGTAGAAGTCAAGGTCTTTAGACTTTCTTCCCACTACTCAAATTTCTCCAAGAATCAAAGTAGTCTTTTTGAACTAGGGCAGTTTGCAAGTCTGTCTTTTTTATGCATTTGTCCTCTTTTGTTGAGTTACCTGAGCACCTCTGTATACTATGAATTGATCTGTTTATGGGTCTGTGATCTCCCATAGTGGTAATATTGGGTTGTATGTACCAAAATGTTTTATGTATTAGTCATTTTTTTTTTCATCTTCAATGAATTGGTATTAAGAATACTTTTTTTGAGTGATAGAGAAGAAAGGAATAAGAATGAGAGACTGGTCTGGTAAATATGTATTAAAATGTCATAGCATGCCAGGCAGTGTTTGCACACCTTTAATCCCAGCACTTGGAGGGCAGAGGCAGGTGAATCGCTGTGAGTTCAAGGCCACCCTGGTCTACAGAGCAAGTCCAGGATAGTCAAGGCTACACAGAAAAATCCTGTCTTTTAAAACCAAAACCAAAAAAAAGGGGGGGAGGATTTACTTCTTTTAATTGCTGTCTTATTGTTTTTCATTTGGCTATAAATGCCAAGGATTGGAATAAGGCTGGATAGACAGCTACGTCTTTCCCTTAACTACCTTAGCCTGCCATTTTGAATGTCAAAAACTCTGTGCAAGATCGTAGACTGAGCACATTCTAGATGAAGGAGCCAGGAAATGATGCCTCTGGCTCTTATTCCACTTACTGATAACAGGGTGTGTGTGTGTGTGTGTGTGTGTGTGTGTGTGTGTGTGTGTGTGTGTGTGTGTGTGTGTGTGTGTGTGTGCCTGCAAGCACCTATGTGTGTGTGTGTGTGTGTGTGTGCACGCGCGGGTGTGCCTGCAAGCACCTATGTGTGTGTGTATATACGTGTGTGTGGTAGGCCATATATGTGTATAAAAACATTTCTCTAAAATAGTGATTTACTTTAATTATGTCACTTAGCTCTTTTGTATGTTTATTATCTTGTATTTTAAAGCTAAACTTCTAAAATAATTACTAATTTTGTATGTCTGGGTATTTTGCCTGCATGTATGTCTATGTAACGCATGAGTACAGTGTCCCCAGAGGCCAGAAGAAGGTGACAGATCCCCTGGAACTGGATGGTTTTAAGCCACTGTGTTGGTGCTGGCAGTCAAACCAGGGTCTCTGGAAAAGCAGGCAGTGCTCTAAACAGCTCTCAGCTATCCCTAAAGTTAACTTGTAAATATAAATTTAATTGTGAATATTGTGGTTAACTTAATTTGAAGTAAGTTTTAAAAAATTTGCTAATGGAAAACATTGTTAAAATTACATATAAACATATTTACAATCCTTTTGTGCTTGGTTCAAGAAGAAGGTTTAGTGTGTCCTCCTTTTTCAAGAAACGTTATTATTTATATAAAGTACAATTTTATAAAAACGTATAATTTATTATGCTTTGTTAAATTAATGAAGTTGTTTGGACAAAGAATTGTTTAAAAGGGAAAATTCATATTTAAGGCATTACTTGTATTTGTATTTAGAACATGAATTTGCTTTCGGATGCTCGATGTGCTCGAATGTACCGGGATGAAGTGGATGCCCTTCGAGAGAAGGCAGTCAGAGCTGACAAGCTTGAGAGTGAGCTCAGCAGACACAAGGAGCGGCTGCAGGACACCGAGTTCTATAAGGCGAGAGTTGAGGTGCGCCGCATGGCTACTCATGCTTTCTTCTTAAAATGTTAAAATTTTCAAATGCAATATGTAAAGAAGCGGAATCTAGAGGTGACATTAAATTTTTTGGATTGTTTATTTTAAATATCTTCACAGATTATGAAGCTTAATGAGCCCTTTAAAGCACTCCTAACTCCTCACCCATTTTTTAGGATTGTAGCCATGGAAGACTTTTGAAGACTACTTCTTACAGTCAAATAAAATACTTATCTCTATTAATCTCAAGCTTGCTCCTGGAAAGAAAGTGAAATATTTTTCTGACTTTGTTTTGTTGACTTTAGGATACTGAGATCAGTGAAGGCGATGTGGAAACAAGTGAGTTAGGAAACCAACTGTGTTTTTCCCGAGTTTGACAGCCCTGGCATCCATTCCTCTTTCCTGTTAACTTTCTTATTTCCTGTAAGCGTAGGGATTCTGTTAATTTTTAGTGTAAGGATGAGAAAAAAGAGTATTTGGAATTGAAATAAAAACCAGAAAGGGTTGATGAGATGGTGCAGTGGTTAGTGACACCTGCTGCCAAGCCTTGTGACTAGAATGTGATTTTTAGGATGAACATGATGGGAAACAAGACCCAGCCTCCTCATATTGTCCTCTGAGCACCATGTGGGTGCTGCAGAGTGTGCCCAAACACAAACAAATAATGGAACGTCTAACTTTAGTTTTACTAATAAATGAAACTGTAAGATACTAAGGTAAAACACACACATATATAAACACATAGTAATCGTATATAATATACCTATTGTATCTGTCGTGGATATCTTTGTCCTAAAACATGATAGTATACACCTATAAGCCCAGCTCAAGATGCTCAGGTGGGAAGATCGCTGTTTGAGACCATTCTTGAATGCATAATGAAATTCTGTTTCAAAACCCAGCAGAACAATGTTTTCTCTCTAGACTTTATAAACAACAGACATATTATTTAGCAAGATAACAATTATGGATGCTTCCAAATTATATGAAAGGATTTCCTCAAACTATTTATTTGACATCTATCCTGAGGACAGAGAATATAGTTGGATATCTAGTCACACTTGCACAAGGCTCTGGGTTCTTGTCTCCAGACAAGAAAAGATTGAGGAGACACAGTGTGCACGCTTTTAATCCTGGCACTCTAGGAGCAGAGGCAGGTGAATCGCTGTGAGTTTAAAGCCAGCCTGGTTTACACAGTGAATTCTAGGCCAGCCTGGCTACATAGAAACACCCTGTTTCAGGAAGGGTTGCAGCAGCTCATGTGTGCTCCCAGCACATGAAGAGAGAGGGAAGGAGGACCACAGGTTTCTAGACAGCCCGGGTTCACTGGCTGTCTAATAAGACTAATTATAAGTTAAATTGGCAGAGTCTTATTTTATCATTTATGTGAGTTATTCCTCTGCAGAGGTAAAATTTTAGATCTTTTTCAGTCCAAGTAAGTGTTAGTTCTATGGCGTTTGCAACTCTTAGCCCTGTGACCCATTTAAAGGTGTTCCATCAGTTCCTGTGAGGTTACAGTGGCATTTCTCCTCCAAGGCTTCCATACTGTAAATATATTCCATTCCAGAGCAAGGAGTAGAAAGTGAGTGAAGCCAGTAGTGCTCAGAGACTGTACTCTTGCATGAAAGTACTGACAAAAATGATATAATGTGTTTATTTGTAATGATGAGTTTTTATCTTGTAGGCTTTTAAAAAATGACATTAGCACATTTCTTACTCGATTTTAAAAGCCTATTTGAAATGTTTATAGGAATTAAAAGAAGATAACCAAGTTTTATTAGAAACAAAAGCCATGTTGGAAGATCAACTAGAAGGAACTCGAGCTCGTTCTGACAAATTACATGAATTAGAAAAAGAGAATTTACAACTAAAGGCTAAATTACATGATATGGAAATGGTAAGTTTTATGGATTTGGTCGATTTCCCAAGTTTCTCAGGAAGAAGTCCATGTTCAGCTAAATTCCCTGTAATGACAAGGATGGCTAGAATCTTTAGTAAGCCTTTAACATAGACAAGATAGGTAAATAACTTTATGCAGTTATAGATGGATATTATATATTAATTTTTGCATTTCAAAAACAGTAAATCTAAGTTATAAGCATGTCTTTTAAAATGCAAAAATAATATAGCTATTTGGTGAAATTTAGCAGTGGCCATAATTATTGTGTTAGATGACTAAAATAATACAGTGTATGTGAAGGAACATTTTCATTTTGTTCCTAAAGATTATTTTAAAAGGCCACATATCCAAGAATAGGCAGCACAAATTGAACTTGATGGCCAAAGAAAGAAAAGAAAAGAAAGAAAGAGAACACAGACTTGGACCAGGAGGAGGTGAAAAAGGAGGAATGGAAACGTCCAAATCATGTTGTACAAAATTCTCAAAGAACTAAGGTTTTTAAAAGATAATTTTAAAAGGATATCAGGTACCTTAGCTGATTAATAATGATCAGTGGTGATTACAATAACTAAGTGTTGCCTTCAGTGTGAACATTTTAAGGAACTAAGAACGTATTCAGTCAATTTAAAACATGTAAAAAATAAATGAATAATGGATAGAAATTACACGATTTCTTAGCTTTCTTTCCTCACTCTGTATAATTGAAAAGGAACGAGATATGGATAGAAAGAAGATTGAAGAATTAATGGAAGAAAATATGACTTTGGAAATGGCACAGAGACAGAGCATGGATGAGTCATTGCACCTTGGCTGGGAGCTGGAACAGATGTCCAGAACTAGTGAACGTGTTGAAGGTAGGCTCAGTTTTGTTTCATTTAAGTAGGTTAATAAATAAATGAAGTTGTATTCATATTTCTCCGTATGTTGTTATAGTTTTTTATTTTCCCCAGCTAAAGATCCCAAAAGATAACCAGTTATCTCCAAAATTATTATCTCACAAAGCAATGTCTTGGTTTTACTTTGTGGGTCCAGTTTTTACTTTTCTATATCTTAAAACTAAATTTTAACTTATTCTAGGAGCAGGACCTTTTTAAAAATCTGAATTCCTACCCCTTTCTCTTTAAAATTGTATCAAATAATTTTATTATAGCTTTATTTAGTATGTGAATTAAATCATTACAATAAAACAATGTATAGCTTCTTAGAAGTGTACAGTGAAGTTTTGTTTAATCTAAAGCAAAACTTAAGTTTTGTGAATTTGTTAATAGGTTTAGATGGTTGGTTAGGCAATATTTCAAGTTACTATCATAAGAGCAGGAATACTAATTTATTGGTTTCTTCTGAGAACTATAGTCATCCATTAGTAAAACAGTTATTTTATCTGGTCAGTTGTTCTTTGAATGTACACAAATCAAAATAGGGAGTCAAAAATCTAATAACAAGATTCTAAAGGTAAAATACAGTCAGAGTAAAGAACGTTAAGGATCTTCATGGCTATGGCTATTCATAATAAGTGTAAATAATGTTAAAAACCATTTTAGGATCAGACATGCCAGCTGATTCATTGCTGGGGATAATGAAAGACTACTTGATAAATTTGTGACTTCTTGGTGGGAATGGTGGCACACACCTTTAATCACAGGACTTGCTACCTAGAGGCAGGCGGACTGCTGAGTTTGAACTAGCACAGTCAGACCGTGTGCTAAAGAAACAATTTTGTACTTATGCCTTTTTCCCCCCTAGATCCTTTCTTTAAAATTCATTACACTTGTTTGTATTATAAGCTTGGCTGTGCTATTACTGTTAACACATTTTGTTAATTATAGCCAGGTCAGATTCATCCAAAGTAGACTAGTCCCATAGTTTCTAAATGACGTAGCATTAGATTATTTTACCCAGATTTCTTGAGCAAATATTTAGTAAACACTTACCAAATGTAATACACCATACTGTGTGCTGAGGACTTTGTTATCAAATAGATATATAAGCTTTGAAAGGATCTCTAGTCTAGGGCTTATAAATAATTACTTCAACAGATAGATATTTCATCCTGTATTTTACCCATTAAGTTTTCCTTGTTTTATACTTGAGAACCTAATAATAAAATTCTAGTGTCCTATATACTGACTAAATAGTAAGTAGCAAACGTGTGGACATGTTTTACTTTTTAAAACTTTTTATTTTATAAGGTAAACTGAGCTACAAAGAAAACAGCTCAGACTTTCTGGTATTAAAAAAGTTTTCTGGTATTAAAAAGCATTTTTAAAAAAGTATTTCTGGTATTGAAAAAAGCCTGTGTGGGGGCTGGAGAGATGGCTCAGAGGTTAAGAGCACTGTCTGCTCTTCCAAAGGTCCTGAGTTCAATTCCCAGCAACCATATGGTGGCTCACAACCACCTGCAATGAGGTCTGGTGTCTTCTTTTGGAGGGCAGGGACACGTGTGGGCAGAATACTGTATAAATAATAAATAAATCTTCAAAAGAAAAGAAAAAAGAAAAAGCCTGTGTGAGCCAGATGCAGTGGCACACGCCTGTATAATCCCAGCACTCGGGGAGGCAGAGGCAGGAGTTTGAGGCCAGCCTGGTCTACAAAACAAGTCCAGGACAACAAACAAATTGTACATACAGAAAGTAAAATAGCCTGTATATGTCTGCTTACCTGAATGTGGAGGACAGAGGATTTGGTGGTTTGAATGAAAATGGTCCCCATGGGCTCATAAGGAGTGATGCTATTAGGAAGTCTGGCCTTGTTGGAGAAAGGGTTTCACTGGAGGTGGGCTAATGTTTCAAGTGCACCAGGCAGGCCCAGTGTTGCTCTCTCCTTCTGCTGCCTGCCAGTGTAGATGTAGAACTCTCAGCTCCTTTTCCAGCACCATGTCTGCCTGCATGCTTCCTGTCAAGGTGATAACAGACTAAACCTCTGAACTGTACGCCAGCCCCAAATGAAATGCGTTCCTTTGTAAGAGTTGCTGTGGTCATGGTGTCTCTTCACAGCAATAAAACCCTAAGACAAGGGCCAACCTTAATTGAATGTGATTCCTCAGGGGCCACTGCCCTTTTCTTTCCTCTTTGAGAACAGGGTCTCTCACTAGTTTGACACTCGGAAAATAGGCTAAGCTGCCTAGCTGGTTGGTCTTGGAGATTGGCCAGTTTCGCTCTCAGTGCTGTGATTATGTGTGTGTGCTACACACCGGGTTCTGGGGTTTCAACTCAGGTTCTTAAGCACTTTTGACAGAATTCATAAAAATGCTCAAGAAATGAGATGTAGAGGGAATGAAACATAATGAAGACCATGAGTAACAGATCCACAGCTGCCATCATATGCTCAACAGTGAAGACCTGAGAACATTTCTTACTCCTGTCATTACTAAGACAAGAATGTATACATTTGCCACTTCTTTTTAGCAGAGTAGTTAGGTGAGAGAAAGTAATAAGAAGCATCTAAATTAGAAAAGAGTTAAATTGTGTTTGTGGTAACATGATCTTACCTGTACCATAAAACTGTAAGTTTAAAAACAAAAAACTTAGTTCAATAAAGATGATGTATATAAAGTCAAAATAGAAAAATAATATTTTATATATTAACAGATTATTCAAAAAATACAAGAAAATAATTCCACTTATAATATCTATTAAGAAGAAGTCAGTCAGCAGTGCTGGCACACGCCTTTAATCCCAGCACTTGGGAAGCAGAGGGAGGCGGATCTCTGAGTTCAAAAGCAGCGTGGCCTACAGAGTGAGTCCCAGGACAACCAGCGTTACACAAGCTTGAGGGTGGGGGGGGGGGAGTAATCACAGCTCCAGACCTGGTCTAGATAGCCTGAACTATGAGAACCCACCTTAAGACACAAAGAAATAGGAAAGAAACAATGCTAACATTGATATTAAAATATGAAAATCCCTGAATAGCCAAAACATTTCTTTGTGTGCATGAGAATTGCTAATAGAGTGAAATGTAATGGTTTTAACCACAAAAATATGAAGACTAATACATATCTTACATAGCCTCATTTAGCTATTCCATAGATATATATGTTAGAACGTTGTGTTGTATGCTCTAAATAGAAATTTTACTTCTCAGTTAAAAATGTCAGTGCTAACATGAAAATGAAAATAAATTATGTGAAAATGTGCATTTAAATTAACATAATTTCCGTAATTCTCAAATTTGTAATTTTTCAGTGATAATTATAGAAAAATATGTAAGTTATTTTCTAGCCATATCATTTTTTTGTAATTTGAATCAACTCTGCATAATGACATTGGGGAGTTTTTAATGCAAAAAATGAGCTTGTTTTGTTCTTTCTAAAATATCTAATCCAGGTTGAATTGACTGTGGTGCTGCACTCAGGAATGATGTAGGACTAGAGTTACAGCTTTTGGTAGGGGTTCCTCTGACAGTGCAAGTTGGAATGAAATATTACACTGGGGCAGATCGGGCCCAGAGACTCTAGCTGAGCTGTGCGCACAGGCTCAGCGGCCCTAAGACTCTGGCTGGACTATCCACGCAGGTTAGTCCTGGAGTCCCGGGCTGAACTCAGCGCGCAGTGTGAGTCCAGGGTCCCTGGCTGAGCTTGGTGCACAATCCACCCCGGAGACTCGGGTGGAACTCAGCATGCAGTTTGGGGCTAGAATCCCTAACTGTGCTTGGCAGACAGATTGGGCCCAGAGACTCTAGCTGAGCTTTTGGCACAGTCCCGGCTCTAAGACTCTGGTTGGACACAGTGTGCAGTTTGAATCCAGAATTCCTGGCTGAGCGTGGCAGACGGTTCGGGCCCTGAGTCAATAACTGACCACAGCACGCACTTTGGGCCAAAAGCCCCTCGCTGAGCTTGGTGCGCAGTCCAGCCAAAAAATTCTGGCTGGACCCTGTGTGCATTTTGGGCCCAGAATCCCTAGCTGGGCTCGGCAGACGGTTCAGGCCCTGAGAATCTAGCTGAGCTCGGCGTGTGGTTCGGGCCCAGTGTCCCTGGCTGGACTTGGCAGGGGACCCAGAAGGCTGTGGATACCTTGGCCTGACCCAACGTTCATTCAGAGACCCAGAACGATTGCGGGACCCACAGCACAGGGGAGCTGAGGATCACTGGCTGTGAGAGTCCAAAACGACAGGGCTAACCACCTGCCCTTCACACCAGTGAAGTATCAGAGCTTCCAGCCTACGGAAATCGTGACAAAACAAGTGAATCTATCATCAGACTCCATTCATCCAAATCTGGAAGCTACCCAACAAAAACAAAGACGGCAAGATGTCTAAAGGACAGCGAAAAAGCATACGCAAAAAACCCCAAAGCAACATGGCGTCTACAGTTTCCAGCTATCCCAAAGAAAACAACCCAGAGAACTCAAATACAACGGAAATACAAGAAAATGACCTCAAATCCTTAGTAATGAGGATGATAATGGAGGAAACAAATAAAATTCCTAATCAAATGCAGGAAGATGCAGCCAAACAGGTGAGAGAAATAAAAGAAGCACATAGAGTGCAACTGGAAAAATTTCAGGAAAATGCAAACAACTAGATGAAAGAAATAAATAAAACGGTTCAAGCTCTGAAGACCTATAAAGAGGCAATGGAAGAACAGGAATATACAATCAGATAAAAGATATCAAGAAATCAGTTCAAGACCTGAAGATGAAAATGGATCCAATGATAAACACACAGACAGAAGAAAAATGAGAACGTGAGACCTCAGAGAAGAAGGCGAGCAACACAGAGGTGAGCTTTTCTAACAGAATCCAAGAGATGGAAGAAAGAATCTCAGGTCTAGAAGATACAATCACAGATCTTGAAGCAACCATTAAAGAAAATGCCAAATCTGGAAAACTCCTGACACAAAACATCCAAGAAGTTAACGACACCACAAAAAGAAGAAATCTGAGGATAATAGGCATTGAAGAAAGAGAAGATATCAGACTCCAAGGCCCAGAAACTATTCTCAACAAAATCATAGAAGAAAATTTCCCCAATCTAAAGAAAGAGATGCCTATAAACATACAAGAGGCCTACAGAACACCAAATAAAATTGACCAGAAAAGAAAAACTGCCCGTCACATAATAATCAAAACACAAAACATACCGAACAAAGAAAAAATATTAAGAGCTGCAAGGGAAAAGGGCCAAATAACATTTAATGGCAAACCTATCAGAATTACACCCGACTTCTCAGCAGAGACCATAAAAGCCAGAAGGGCCTGGACAGAGATCCTGCAAACCCTAAGAGACCACAGATGCCAGACTACTTTACCCAGCAAAACTATCAATAACCATTGATGGAGAAAACAAAATATTCCATGACAAAAACAAATTCTAACAGTACCTATCCACAAATCCAGCTTTGCAGAAGGTACTAGAAGAAAAAACTCCATCCCAAAGGGTCAAACTACAACCAAAACTACTCAGGAAATAGATAACTAGACCATGGCAAAAAGACAACTACACAAACGCTCGACTGGAACCAACATCAAAATTAAGACTCTTAACAGTCACTGGTCATTAATATCTCTCAACATCAATGGTCTCAATTCTCCAATAAAAAGACACAAACTAACTGAATGGGTACATAAAAAAGATCCAACATTCTTCTGCATTCAAGAAACACATCTCACCCATAACGATAGGCATACCTCAGGGTAATAGGTTGGAAAAAAATATTTCAAGCAAATGGTCACAAGAAGCAAGCAGGTGTAGCCATTTTAATATCGAACAAAATAGACTTTCAACGAAAATTAATCAAAAGGGATGCGGAAGGACACTTCATATTCATCAAAGGTATAGTCAACCAAGATGACATCACAGTTCTGAACATCTATGCTCCCAATACAAGGGCACCCACATTTGTAAAAGTTCTGCTAAAAAAAAAAAGCTTACACCACACATCGATCCCCACACAATAATAGTGGGAGACTTCAACACCCCACTCTTACTGAAGGATAAGTCATTGAAACAGAAGCTAAGCCGAGAAATAACATCATTAATCAATGCCATGGGTCAAATGGATCTAACAGATATCTATAGAACCTTTCACCCAAACAAGAAAGAATACACCTTCTTCTCTGCACCCCCTGGAACCTTCTCCAAAATTGATCACATCGTAGGTCACAAAGCAGGCCTCAACAGATACAAGAGGACTGAAATAATACCTTGTATCCTATCAGATCGCCATGCTCTTAGGCTGCAATTCAACAACAACAGAAATAACAAAAAGCCTACACGTATGTGGAAACTAAACAACTCTCTGCTAAATGACACCTGGGTCAAGGAAGAAATAAAGAAATCAAGGAGTTTCTGAAATTCCATGAAAATGAAAGAACAATATACCCAAATTTGTGGGATACATTGAAAGCAGTGCTAAGAGGAAAATTCATAGCACTAAGTGCCTTTAAAAAGAAATTGGAAACATCGCACATAAGCATCTTAACGCCACAACTGGAAGCCCTAGAAAAAAAAAGAAGCAGAAACACCCAAAAGGAGTAGACGTCTGGAAATAATCAAACTCAGGGCTGAAACTAACAAATTAGAAACTAAGAAAACACTCCAAAGAATCAACAAAACCAAGAGCTGGTCCTTTGAGAAAATCAACAAGATAGACAGACCATTAGCCAAACTAACTAAAAGGCAGAAAGACAGTATTGAAATCAACAAAATCAGAAATGAAAAGGGAGACATAACAACAGACACTGAAGAAATACAAAGAATCATAAGATCCTACTTTGAAGGCATATACGCCACAAAACTTGAAAATCTAAGGGAAATGGACGATTTTCTTGATCAATTTCACCTGCCAAAGTTGAGTGAAGAACAGATAAACAAGCTAAATAGTCCCATTTACCCTGCAGAAATAGAAGCAATCATTGATAGTCTCCCAACCACAAAAAGCCCAGGGCCAGATGGTTTCAGTGCAGAATTCTACCAGACCTTCAAGGGCGAGCTAATACCGATACTCTTTCAAGCTAATCCAAAAGATAGAAATGGATGGAACATTACCAAATTCATTCTATGAGGCCATAGTCACATTGATACCTAAACCTCACAAAGACTCAACAAAGAAAGAGAATTTCAGACCAATTTCCCTTATGAACATGCAAAAATACTAAATAAAATACTGGCAAAACGAATACAAGAACACATCAAAGATATCATTCATCATGACCAAGTAGGCTTCATTCCAGGCATGCAGGGATGGTTTAATATATGGAAATCCATCAATGTAATCAACCATATAAACAAACTGAAGAGAAAAAAACCACAGGATCTTCTATTTAGATGCAGAGAAAGCATTTGATAAAATCCAACACCCGTTCATGTTTAAAGTTTTAGAGAGATCGGGGATACAAGGCACTTTCCTCAACATAATAAAGGCTATATACAGCAAGGCAATAGCCAAAATCAAAGTAAATGGTGAGATACTCAAGGAAATTGCTCTAAAATTAGGAACAAGGCAAGGCTGCTCACTCTTTCCATATCTCGTCAATATAGTACTTGAAGTTCTAGCCAGAGCAATAAGACAACAAAAGGAGATCAAGGGTATCCAAATGGGAAAGGAGGAAGTCAAATTATCCCTATTTGCAGATGATATGACAATGTACATAAGTGACCCTCAAAATTCCACCAGAGAACTCCTACAGCTGATAAACACCTTCAGCAAATTGGCTGGATACAAAATTAACTCAAAAAAGTCTGTAGCCTTCCTATACACAAATGACAAGCTTGCAGAGGAAGATATTAGGAAAACCACCCCCTTCACATTAGCCACAAGCAATATAAAATATTTAGGAGTTACTCTAACTAAGCAAGTGAAGAACTTGTTTGAAAAAAATTTCAAAACTCTGAAGAAAGAGATTGAAAATGACCTGAGAAGATGGAGTGATCTTCCTTGCTCATGAATCCGGAGAATTAACATAGTAAAAATGGCCATCCTACCAAAAGCAATCTACAGATTCAATGCAATCCCTATCAAAATACCTACACAATTTTTTAAAGACATTGAAAGTTCAATTCTGAACTTCATATGGAAAAACAAAAAACCCAGAATAGCTAAAACAGTCTTGTACAATAAAAGGTGCTCCGGAGGAATCTCCATACCTGATCTCAAACTGTACTATAAAGCAATAGTAATTAAAACAGCATGGTACTGGCACAGCAACAGGATGGTTGATCAGTGGAATCGAATCGAAGACCCAGATATGAATCCACACACATATGGTCACTTGATTTTTGACAAAGAAGCCAAATCCATTCAATGGAAAAAGGATACCATCTTCAACAAATGGTGCTGGTCTAACTGGAGGTCTACGTGTTAAAAAAATCCAACTGGACCCATATTTGTCACCTTGCACAAAACTCAAATCCAAGTGGATTAAAGACCTCAACATAAAACCAGAGACACTAAGTCACTTAGAAGAAAAAGTGGGGAAGAGCCTGGAACATATTGGCACAGGAAACAACTTCCTGAACAGAACACCATCAGCCCAGGCCTTAATGTCAACAATTAATAAATGGGACCTCATGAGGCTGAGAAGCTTCTGTAAGGCAGGAGACACTGTCAAGAGAACAAAGTGACAGCCTACAGACTGGGGAAAGATCTTCACCAACCCTACATCTGACAAAGGTCTAATATCCAAAATATATAAAGAACTCAAGAAATTAAACACCACCAAACCAAATAACCCAATTGAGAAATGGGGCTTGGAACTAAACAGAGAATTCTCAACAGAGGAATATCAAATGGCTGAGAAACACTTAAAGAAATGCTCAACCTCCTTAGTCATCAGGGAAATGCAAATCAAATCAACTCTGAGATTCCATCTTACACCCATCAGAATGGCTAAGATCAAAAATTCAAGCGACACCACATGCTGGCGAGGATGTGGGGAGAGAGGGACACTCCTTCATTGCTGGTGGGAATGCAAACTAGTACAGCCACTTTGGAAATCTATCTGGTGCTATCTCAGAAAATTGGGAATAGGGCTTCCTCAAGACCCAGCTATTCCACTCCTTGGAATATACCCAGAAGATGCTCCAGCACACAACAAGAAAATTTGCTCAACCATGTTCATAGCAGCCTTATTCATAATAGCCAGAACATGGAAACAGCCTAAGTGTCCATCAGTAGAAGAGTGGATAAAGAAAGTGTGGTACATATACACTATGGAATACTACTCAGCTATTAAAAAGAAGGAATTCCTGAAATTTGTGGATAAATGGATTGAGCTAGAAATGATCATAATGAGTGAGTTAACCCAGAAGCAGAAAGACTCAAATGGTATTACTCACTTACATCGGCATACTAGCCCAAGGGGCATGCATGTCCCACGAAAGCCTTCACTTACCAGGAAACTGGGACAGAGGGGAGGACATCCTATTGGGACTCTAGATGAGAGAAGCATGGGAGAATAGCAAAGTAGAAGGATCCAGAGGGTCCTAGAAACCTACAAATAGAACATTATGAAAGGCAGATTTGGCCCATGGGTCCCGCTCAAATTAAGGCACCAGCCAAGGACAATACAGGCGGTAAACTTTAAACCCCTACCCAGATCTAGGCAATGGGCAGAACATTCTCCACAGTTGAGTAGAGAGTGGGATATGACTTTCTCACGTACTCTGGTGCCTCACATTTGACCATGTCCCCTGGAGGGGGAGACCTGGTGGCACTCAGAGGAAGGACAGCAGGTTACCAAGAAGAGACTTGATAGCCTATGAGAATATACAGGGGGAGGTAATCCCCCTGAGGAACAGTCATAGGGGAGGGGAATAAGGGGAAAATGGGAGGGAGGGAAGAATGGGAGGATACAAGAGGTGGGATAACCATTGAGATATAACAAGAATAAATTAATAAAAAAAATAAGTAGAAAAAAAAAGAAATATTACACTCTTGCCATACTATATTTTAATTTTTATAAGACAGAATCAGATTTGCAAAATGATGACACTGAAAATTTTCGGTATACTCAGATTATGCACTTAAAATTTTTTCATCAAAATGCAAAATTTGATGTTGTATTTCCAAAAGTATATTTTCACCCTTCACTAGGTACCATTTTGAACAATGTATCCTGTAAGCTTACAGTTAAATTTAAGTCATATTGTTTGTTTCTTTGAATCAGGGTCTCATAAAGCCCAGACTAGAGTCAGACTCACCACGTTCAGTGAGGCTATCTTTGAAATTCTTGACCTTATTACATCTACCTATCAGTGCTAGAATTAGAAATCTGTGCCACCATGCCCAGAGTAAATAATATTTTTGAGGAAATAAAAGTTCTGTAGTCTGAACCATTAGTAATGAAATATTTGAGGATCTCTAGCAGGATTCTAAAATTTAGATCTAGTAAACTTGAAATAAAAAGTACCATTGTGATGTCTAAAACAAATGCTATTATTTCTTTCTTTGAATAATAAGATTATTTACAGTACCCAATTTTGACCAATATGTAAATGTGGTAGGGGTATATACCTTTGCAGTGATATCAACTGACTGCAGATGCACAGTTGAGAAAGAGGTACATGGAAGACTTAATTGACAACCCCTACCTCCACCTCAAACCCCCCAGGAAAAAAAAAAAAAGTAACAGCATAGATCAAAAGCCATTGGAAGGAACTGTTAAGAACTGTTTGGTACATTTGACCATGTCCCCTGGAAAGGGAGACCTGGTGGCACTCAGAGGAAGGACAGCAGGTAGCCAAGAAGAGACTTGATACCCTATGAGAATATACAGGGGGAGGTAATCCCCCTCAGGAACAGTCATAGGGGAGGGGAATAATGGGAAAATGGGGGGGGGGGAGGTGAGGGAGGAATGGGAAGATACAAGGGATGGGATAAACATTGAGATGTAACAAGAATAAATTAAGAAAAAAATTAAAAAAAAAAAAAAAAGAACTGTGTGGTAGGAAAAAAAAAAAAAGAAAGAACTGTGATAGGATGTTGGTGTGTTGTCATTCTCAACAGTAGAGACTTCCAGCAGGGCTATTGGAAGAGAGGGGCTTGGCTCCATCTTGAGGTCAGACCAGAGAGTTTGGCCACGCCCCTACTGATGTGTAGATAACACAAATTGGAGTTTGTTTTGTTTTTTGTTTTTGCCTGAGGGGAGGAACAGGGAAGGACTGGGAATCAAATATGATAAGAATGTATGGTGTGAAATCTGTAAAGAATCAATAAAAATGTTGGGAAAGGAAAAAAAAATAGTGGTATGTTAAAGATGCTTTACGGTGACACCGTAGGCCGGTGTGTGGTCTCTGCTCCTAAGCTGAGCACTGACTTCTGTCTTCAGGAGATATGAGCAGTGTGCATGGCCTTCAGACTATGGGTGAGTATTCTTCAGCTGCCCTGTAGTATTTGAATTTGCTTCAAAAGTTTACGATATGCTTTTTATTTTAAGTTAGAGTGATCTTGTAAAATTGCAGGGTGATAGTTATACCCAGCATTCATTGACATGGCAATTACCAAGCAATTTCTTTTGGAACTAGAGTTCTACAGTCTCCTGAGTCTAAATTGTGTTTGTTAGAAGCTCAAGACTTAACTTTGTTTCATTTATTTTTTTAATTGTATCTATCTTAGATAACTCAATTTTTTAATAAAGTTAAAGATTGGGTGTTTCAGGGTACACTAGAAAGCAATATTTTTAATATTGAAAAGTAATAATAATTTTACTGGTGATATTTTTTCAATATTACAGCACCACAGAAATCCTTGGGCCATGAGGTAAATGAGTTAACATCAAGTAAGTTATTAAAGTTGGAGATGGAAAACCAGAGTTTGATGAAAACTGTAGAAGAGCTTCGGAGTACTATGGACTCTGCAGAAGGCAGCACCTCAAAAATCCTAAAGGCTGAAAAAGAAAACCAGAGACTGAATAAAAAGGTAAACTAAAATTCAATTTTTATTGTAATGTTAAATGTTAGTATAAGTAAATAACAAATTTTTACTTGTAATGTATTCATGTTGTTCAAGCTCGCTCATTTATTTTAGTTATTATTTATTTATTCATATGCGTGTAAACCTGCATGCCAGAAGATGTCTCAGATCCCAGGACAGGTGGTTGTGAGCCAACATGTGGTTGCTGGGAATTTAACTCAGGACCTCTGGGAGAGCAGGCACTTCTCTTAACTGCTGATCCATTTCTCTAGCACCTTAAATAGTCTAAAGTTACCCAGACTAGTCTCATGTCTCACTAGAAGCTCACCAGGAGCTTGCTGTATTGCTAAAGTCCCAATTTAGTATATAAGTCCTCTTTTTTCCTAGCACATTTTCTTTTGACAGAATTAGGTTATGAAATAATTTGTCCACTAGATCGATTTGTTACTTGTTTCAATTGTTATGTTACTTAGCAAGTTCTTTTGTCTTTTTATCTATAAGCTTAATGTGCTTTAAAATAATGTTTTTACCCAGGATATTTATAAAGTATATGTATATCTCATTTAGAAGATGTGTTTGCTAGTTAGCCTTTTGATTAGATTTATTACCAAGAAAACTTCCTTTTGAAAGGTATTGTTTTCTCTTAAGATACTAGTTTCTCAAATGAACAGCTGATAGAGGAGCACAGATGTCTTTTTTGCCCTTTCTATCTGAACTAGTTAGTTTCCCATAGCCTCTTGCAATGAATGACTGAGACTCTTATGTGTTTTAGTGGTTTGGTTTTTTGTTTGTTTGTTTGTTTTTGGGGTTGTGTATTTCAAAGTATTTGAGGCATACAAATACAGCCTACTGCATTTATTTTACTTACTATCCAAGCATGGGCCTTCTTAAATATTTTTTGAGATTATATCATTTTTCCTCTTCCCTTTCTCTCTCCAAACCCTCCTGTGTACCCATTTCCCCTTACTTGCTTTCAAATTCATGGCTTTTTTTAAAAAATGAGAGGTAGGGTGTGTGTGTGTGTTCCTGAATTCATAAATATAACCTCAGTCTGTATAATATTAAATATATGTATGTATATGTTTTCAGGGGTGACCATTTGGTTTTGGATGACCAATTGGTGTGCTCTTCTCCGGGGAAGATTGTCTGGCTGTCAGTCTTCCTGAAGTTGTTTGTTTAGGGTTGAGGCCTTATGAGCACTACCCTTCCATGTTAGCATGGCTAGTGTCATTGTCCTTGTTTAGCTAGTGTTTGGGTAGCCATGTTGTTGAGACTTCAGTGGTGTAGTTTCTGCCATTTCTAGGACACACAGTCTTACAGCAAACAGCCTTTTGAGCCTTGGGTGCAGGAGTTTTGTTGTAGATACATCAGCTGGAATTGGTCTCCACAGTTGAATTGGTTGTGGTTTCTATAATGGTCAAAATATGTTGCAAAGAGAATTTTCCATGATAAGGTCTGAGGGCTACAGGTATCTGTGGGTATTAAGACAGATATTTAGACGGTAACTAGGGATTGTGCTTGTTTATGAGAGGCTTTATAAAAGCTATTTTCAGATTCCTTATCACTGCCTTAGTGCTAAGGTTTCTATCTTTCCCTCCCTCCCTCCTTCTCTCGGTGGCTGTTCTCGTGTTAAAGTAAGGTCTTTATATGCAGCTCTGGGAACCCTTAACCCACTGTATAGACTATATAGACTAGGCTGGCCTTGAACTCAGATGCTTACTGCCTCCGCCTGCCCAGTTCTGGCATTGAAGGTATGTACCAACATACCCCGCATTGAAGCTTATTTTTTTTAACATTTTTCCAAGATGTTTTGGAAACAGCCATTTTCCCAAGAAAGTTACTATTCCTTTCAGTGGGAGATGGGTTTGTTGTTGTTGTTTTATTTTATTTTAATGTTTTGAGATAGTATCTCACATTGTCAACCACACTGGCTGGGAACTCGCTATGTAATATAGCCTAGATTGTCCTTGAATTTACCATGGTCCTCCTGTCTGCCTCCTGAGTGCTTGGGTTATAGCCATCACACTGGTAGGAAATAAGAGACCACCGATTAACGTTATGAAACTGAATTTTTTAAGATTTATTTTTATCTATATGTTTGTGTTTGTGCGAGTGTAGGCCATATGCATGCTGGTGATTGGGAATGCCAGAAGAGGGCATGAGGAATCCTCTGAAGTTGGAGTTAGGGGTTGGTGAGTTGCTCAATATGGGTGCTGTAAACTGAACTCAGGGCCTTCTGAAGGACAGTGAGCACCCTTAACAGCTGAGCCATCTCTCCTTCTCCTGAATTTTAATCATTGAATCTTTCATTCAATAGAAACATTCAGTTGTGTCACCAAGTAGTTTATTTTGCATATGCTTGCAGCTCACATGGTATAATTCTTTGTAAGCAGTATATCACAAAATTGGGCAAAACTGAACTCAGAACACAGCTCAGTTGGTAGAAGCAAGCAGCCTCACATGCCTGACACCCTGGGTTGACCCCTAGCACTGCACAGAATGGGTGTGGTATCACTGACATACTCTTAGCACTTTGGATGTGGAGGTAGGACTACAGGAAACCAGATCTCAAAATCAGTACCAGCAGATGCAAGAAGACAGTGAGATTGCCTGAAATAACACACAAATGAGAATTTTTGTTAATATGGAGACATACCTTTCAAATATAAGACTGGCATTTTCAAACCAGCAGAATGCCTGGCACTTAGTAGGTAAACAGATACTACCTGAATTAGTTATTGAGTTTAATTTGAGCTTTTATACTGTAGAAAATCATGTTCCACGAAAATCTTAACAGCCTGAATTTAATCCCCAGAATTCAGGTTGGAAGGAAAAAATTGATTCCCAAAAGTCCTCTGAGCTCTACAAGTGTGCTGTGGCATAGGTATGCCCATACACATACCTACATCATACGCACAGAATTAAAAATTTAAAGGTGTATTCATTTATTTATGTCTTATTTTTAAGATGTTTCTATGTATGTTTCTGTGTGGTGTTCATCCATGTTTGTGCTGCGCATATATACAACCATATCACTGTGATTTCTCACAGACAGTATTAGAGGCTTTCCCTACTCCAAATGCCTCACAGGTAAGCCCAGAAGCCTGTCTCTTCTCAAGCCCATCATCACATTATTAGGCAACACTACTACTACTAACACACGCGTGTGTGTGTGTGTGTGTGTGTGTGTGTGTGTGTGTAGGTAAAACCAAATTACTTAGTTATTAATAGGCTAAAAAATCTTTCCTGAGGACTGGAGAGGTGGCTCAGAGGTTAAGAGCACCGTTTGCTCTTCCAGAGGTCCTGAGTTCAATTTCCAGTCAGTGGCTCATAACCATCTATTATGAGATCTGGTGCCCTCTTCTGGTATGCAGGCCGAATGCTGCATACTTAATAAATAAATCCTTCTTGAACGTATACAAGTTAGTGTTACCTTAATTACTGAATAAGATTTGCAATTTCATACTTTTGAGATATTACTATAAGATTTTTTCTATAAGTATCTTCTATTAAAATAGAAAATTCCAACTTGCTTTAGAATCCTTCATTATTAACATAAAATTTTATATAAACATTATAAGTGGGAAAAACTTATGAGCTTGCTCTCTTGATTTTATAAATAATTATTTTTATTTTTTATGTCTGTGAGTATTTTCCCTGTATGTATGCCTGGTGCTCAGGGAAGCCAGAAGAGGGCACCAGGTTGCCTGGAACTGGGGTTAGCACTGGTTGTGAGTCTCCATGTGGGTGCTGGGAACTGAAGCCAGGTCCCCAGAAGGAGGTGCTCTTATTCACGGAGCTGTTTCTTTGGCTTCTCCATGGCTGCTTGGCATGTGATGAAGCAGAACTCTGTGTCCATCAGCGGAGCTGTTCACTGTACCACAGCTGGGACACAAAGGAAGATAGAGTGGAAGGTGCAAGGTCCCAGCTCCCCCTGAAAGGCAGGGATTTAGCTTGTTGCTTCCACTAGTTTCCCCTCTCCTAACACCACAGACTGGCAGAGCTGTAGCTCAGTGATTGAAGTGTGTCCTCAGTATACTCTGTGCCACAGCACCGTGGGTTTAATCCTTGCTACTGCAGGAATAAGGCGATATGTCAGGTTCAGCAAGTCTTTCGTCAGGAGGTGAGACAGCACTCACTACTGCCTTTTGCCTCAAATTGTGACACCACCAGTGTCTTGCTTTCCTGAGTACCAGGATTACAAGCATATGTCACCATGCCTGGCCTAAAATATGTTTTTGCTGCAGTTTACTTCTTCAAGATTGTTCTTCCTTCTTTCATTTTCCCCTTTTATTTCCACCAAGTCCCTTGTTGGCTGTTTTATTAAACTTTTATCACCACATCTCTCTTTTAACTTCCCAATCTTTTATAATTTCTTCCTCCTCCGTTACTGTAATTTTCTAGGGTAATAAAATTTGTATACTACAAATCCACTGTAGCCAAGAATTTTTCAGTGAGACTTGTACACTCCTCGTTAGTACATCATAGTCACCTACTCTGCTGTTTGCCTCTGTATTTCAAAATAGAAATTTGTCTTAGCATAGAAGAGTCATGTATACAAATTTTATGCAGCTTATAAAGTCAATATGGAATGCCACTTGAAATTCTATGTAAGATTCTTAATTTTTTACCACTTAGCTATTAAAATGATTTTATCTTTAATTAAATCTCTTTTGATATGATGTTTTGTCTGTTAAGTATGTTGGTTTTGTGACTTAATTTTTCTAGGTGGAAATTCTTGAAAATGAAATTATTCAAGAAAAGCAAAGTCTTCAGAATTGCCAAAATTTAAGCAAGGATCTAATGAAAGAGAAAGCTCAGCTTGAAAAAACAATTGAAACACTCAGAGAAAATTCAGAGAGGCAGGTTCGTGTATCTCTTTCTTAAACAGTTTAGAGTAAATGTTTATATACCAGCATAAGGGCATGCGCTAGAACTTTCAAACTAACTACAGTAGCTCCCCATTAGGTTTAGTTTTGCCTTCCCTGTTAACTGCAGTCTATCACTGTCCAAAAATGTTAGTCATTAGTGTATCCTGCAGTTTCCAGTAGTCAGCAATCTGCAGATTCTAAGTTGTCTGTCATTCTGAGTAGTGTCCTGACATCTTGCCCATTCCAGGCCAGGAATGAATGGTTACTTTGCCCACACAAGTTCCTCCTGTGTCCACTACCTGCCCGCCACTAATTAACCCTGGGCCACTGTGTTTCCTGTGTCCACTACCTGCCCGTCACTCCTACTAGTTAACCCTGGGCCACCGTGTTTCCTGTACCCACTACCTGCCCGTCACTAATTAACCCTGGGCCACCGTGTTCCCATTATCCCCCTTATTTCACTTAATAATGGCCCTACGTTGCAATTCATGTATGTCAGAGAAACTATTAAGTGCTTTCTTAAGATGAGAAATTTAAAGCTTTCTACACAGTGAAAAAAGAGGAAAATACGGTGAGGTCTGTGATACACGTATTGTTAATTACTGTGCCTAATCATAAATTATCACCAGCACTGTGTGTGGAAACTGCAGCACATACAGATTCAGGCTCACGTTGCTGTAGGGATCTTGAATTGTATTCCATCTGAACAGGGAGATTTGAAGAGAAGCTTAGAAATTCTTAATAGTTTGCTTAAGAATAATTGATTTTCAGTGTTCTTCAGTCCCTGCACTTTTCAGGCATCTGTGGAACAGCCCGACAGACTGTAAAGAGCATCTGGAGAATGTGTGTGGTCCTCCCACCCCAACAACAAGGGAGGACAATGGTGGCGGCAGCAATCCTCAACATTTAAAAGTTTGAAACTCATATCAGGCTATACTGTGAATTGGATAAATTTTTTAAATGTACTAGGGCATTTTGTTGTTTATATTTAAACTATTATCTGAAAATCATTTTAATTGTAACTGCTTTTCTCTTAGCCATTCCTTTAGATTGTAAAATCCCTAAAAACATGAACTTTAGTGACCTGACAGTCCATATACAAAGGGGCCTTCCAGTAAATATTTATCAGATTAAAGCACTAAGCCATACATTCTAGTACCCATGTTCTTTCCTTGTTAGTTTTTGAAAGTTTAAAGGCTATTCATTATAATTTTACATCTTCTTTATTTTTCTCCAATTAGATTAAAATATTGGAGCAGGAAAATGAACATCTGAATCAAACAGTGTCTTTGTTAAGGCAGCGTTCGCAGATCAGTGCTGAGGCAAGAGTGAAAGACATTGAAAAGGAAAACAAAATTCTCCACGAGTCTATCAAAGAAACAAGTGGGAAACTAAGTAAGATTGAATTTGAGAAACGGCAAATGAAAAAAGAATTGGAGCATTATAAAGAAAAAGGGGAGCGTGCAGAAGAACTTGAAAATGAGTTGCATCGCCTTGGAAAAGAAAATGAATTGTTACAGAAGAAGATAACTAATTTAAAGATAACTTGTGAAAAAACTGAGGCATTAGAACAAGAAAACTCAGAGCTAGAAAGAGAAAATAGAAAATTAAAAAAAACTTTGGATAGCTTTAAAAACCTTACGTTTCAGTTAGAATCCCTAGAGAAAGAGAACTCCCAACTTGATGAAGAAAACTTAGAGCTGCGAAGGAGCGTGGAGTCTCTGAGGTGTGCGAGCATGAGGATGGCGCAGCTGCAGCTGGAGAACAAGGAGCTGGAGACGGAGAAGGAGCAGCTGAGGAAGGGCCTGGAGCTCATGAGGGCCTCCTGCAAGAAGACAGAGCGCCTGGAAGTCAGCTACCAGGGGCTAGACACAGAAAATCAGCGGCTACAGAAAGCTCTAGAAAATAGCAGTAAAAAAATCCAACAGTTAGAGAGTGAGCTGCAAGACTTAGAGATGGAAAATCAGACATTACAGAAAATCCTAGAAGAACTCAAAATAGCTAGCAAAAGACTTGAACAGCTAGAAAAAGAAAACAAATCATTAGAGCAAGAGACATCTCAACTCGAAAAGGATAAGAAACAATTGGAGAAGGAAAATAAGAGACTCCGACAACAAGCAGAAATAAAAGATACCACATTAGAAGAAAATAATGTGAAAATTGGAAATTTGGAAAAAGAAAACAAAACTTTATTCAAAGAAATTAGTATATATAAAGAGTCCTGCCTTCGTCTGAAAGAATTAGAGAAAGAAAATAAGGAGCTTGTAAAAAGAGCAACTATTGATATTAAAACTTTGGTTACATTACGTGAGGTAAGTATATTTACCTAAACTTTAAGATCTTATGTATATGGGTACTTTGTCTGCATTTACATCTACACACAAAAGAGGGCAGCAGAGAGTTGTGCTGTCATGGCATGGCACTGGTTATTGAACTCAGTTCCTTTGGAAGAACAGTGGGTGCTCTTAACCACTGAGCCATCTCTCCAGCCCTATTTACCTAAACTTAAGTCAAACAATTTTTTATATTTGTAGCCCACATTTACTGTATCCATCAGTAACTTCTGCCATCCTTTCTGTAGTTCATTAGAATTTTGGAAACAGAACTAGAAGCAACTTCTAACTTTCCTACTTAGATGAAAATTTTAAGTTGTTTTTAAAAAATTATTAGTAATAAGACATTAATAATTGGAGCAAGTGTTTCTTACCAGGTACTTGCATAAGGATTTACATGTAAGTGGCACTCAAATTTATATGGGTACATATATCAGAAAAAAGTCCCCCCCCACCTACCCCACCCCCAAACTCCCGCCTCTCTCCTTTCTTTTTGTGCCACACATATGTCATGGTCCACTGAGGTCAATTAGAAAGTCTGCCGGGGCTGGAAGTAGAGCCCTATGGAGAATGCTTGCCTAGCGTACATTACGCCTGTATTCAATCTCCAATATGGGGACAGAGGGTTGGCATGAAGACAGGGACACCTGACAATTCTGTGGTCTGCCTTTCTAGTAAGAGGCATTAGGAAGGAACTTCCAGTATGAACAATAGGGCAAGCTGGGCGCGGTGGCGCATGCCTTTAATCCCAGCACTCGGGAGGTGGAAGCAGGCGGATCACTGTGAGTTCAGGGCCAACCTGGTCTACAAAGCGAGTCCAGGACAGCCAAGGCTACACAGAGACACTCTGTCTCAAAAAACAAAACAAACAAACAAAGAACAATAGGCCAAGCAATAAAAAGTGTCTGTAGTTCTTCAGATCACTGTCTAAGGTGAGGTCTCTTCTACCATGAGAAAGGTTTGTGGTGGGGCAAGGGTGTGGTATTTCACACACGTTTATAGAAACCAGTTACATGTAAGTTTTTCTGTTTCATTGAAGTCCATGAAAATGGAGATTCCCTTATGGTTGTAAAACCTGTCATGTGTTTACCAGGAAAGAGTTTCTTCTAGTTTTGTGACATTAGCATTATAAAGAAGTAGCAACACAAGAAAAGAGTTTGTTTCTATTAAGAATGTTTTTCAAAATATATTTTCTTGTATTTTTAAGAAGTGGTTTCAGCTTGGTTAATGTACTGCTTAACTGCTTTTCAGTAATAACAGGAAGGGTCAGTGATTTTTCCATATCTGGTTCAGATATGTCTTTTTGGGTTGTAGTAATTAGAATCTTGACTGGCATTCTTTGCTTGACACTTGACTGAGTTGTACATTATTTTTAAAATAAGGATTTAGTGAGTGAAAAATTGAAGACGCAACAAATGAACAATGACCTCGAAAAATTAACTCATGAACTTGAGAAGATAGGTTTAAATAAAGAGCGACTCTTGCATGATGAGCAGAGTACGGATGACAGGTGAGTGTGGTGTGTTCAGCAGAGAGCTGCAGTTTTTATCTAGGGAAACTTTGCCCCAACAATAGTATCTTCTTGTTTCTGGCTTCTTCTTTTGGGGAAAGTTCTCTTAAGATGTGGGCTAAAAGAGGAAAAATATGAAACAGAGAAAAATACATTGAAATGCAATTAATGTATGAGAATGATGTGGAAAATAAAGATTTTATAAACAGTATAAAAATTACTCTAACTTTAAAAATGGTTGGTACAGATTTTTTTAAAAATCCTCTTCTCTGTTAATCATAGCCTTTTAATTAGGATTAATCTGATTTTTAAGTTGTCTTCTTTAGTATCCAAAGGGTCACTTGTTTCAGATACACTAGAGGACTATTCTTAAGAATACTGTTTTATGGTCCAGTAAGATGGCCCAGTAGGTAAAGGCTCCTGAGGCTAAGCCTTATGACCTAAGCTTGATTCTCAGGACTAACATGGTAGGAGAAAATCAAATTCTGCAGGTTTTCTTCTGACTTCTCTGCACACATGCTGTGGCACACACATAGGTACACATAATGTGTGCATAGATTAAAAACAAATGTAATAAACTTTTTCTATAAGAATATTATTTGAGGGCTAGAGAGATGGCTCAGAGGTTAAGAGCACTGGCTGTTCTTCCAGAGGTCCTGAGTTCAATTCCCAGCAACCACATGGTGGTTCACAGCCATCTGTGATGTGATCTGATGCCCCATTCTGGCCTGAGGTGTACATGCAGGCAGAGCACTGTATACACAATAAATAAATCTTTTTTAAGGCAGCTCACGCCTTTAATCCCAGCAGAAACAGGTGGATCTCTGGGTTCAAGGCTAGCTTTGTCTACAAAGAGAGTTCCAGAACAGCCGGGGCTACACAAAAACCTATCTCAAAAAAATAATACACACACACACACACACACACACACACACACACACACACACACACACATTTGAGGCTAGGGAGATGGCTCAGTGGATAAAGCCCTTACTTTGCAAGCATGGAGACCAGGGCTAGGATCTTCAGAACATACATGAAAACCAAATAGGACATAGTGGCTGCCTGTAATCTTCAAGCCAAACTTACTAGCTAGACTAATTGAAGTTGTCTGATTTTCTAATTCATCAAGGGTGATTCAGGGAGATGCCAGATGCCAACTTCAGCTTCCACTAATGTACATGTGAACATGTATACTCACACACTAAACACATATGCCCCTCCACACACACTAATAGTAACTGACGCATGCATTCTAAAATATTGAGCAGTAACTAGAATACTGATATTCACATCTGTCTGACTCCACCAGGCTGTGTCATGAGTATAGCATTGTCTTTTTTATTTAAACTACTTAAAGGTAGCCAGTATTGAGATGGTTTGTTTTAGACAGGGTCTCATAATGTAGCCCTGACTGTCCTGGAACTCTCTGTGTAGGCCAGGAATGCCTGTGTCACCGTGCCCATCTTATGTTGACTTTAAAGTCTTAAACTGATCATATAGGCCATTACATAAAAATGAATACAGATTAATATCACAGACATATGTGTGATATAATGTATCCATCAACTTTTTTTTTGTTTTAGTCTTATAAAACTAGAAGAAATTTTTGAGGATTTAGTTATGCAGATTCCCTTTTGAGCATTAATTGTTTTTTGTTTTGGCAGTCTTGACAGTAATTCAAAGTTGTTTTTACTTACCAGCTTTTGTTCTGTGACCACCACTAAGAGGAAGATAATTTACATATTATGCATGAAGGATCTTACTTACTGCATCAGTGTTGTAGTCATAAATTGTCTCTAAAAATGTTTTGACATCTAATGACAAACTATATTACTCTTGTACTTGGATAGTAGGTACAAACTTTTGGAATCAAAATTAGAATCCACTCTGAAGAAGTCCCTTGAAATAAAAGAAGAAAAAATTGCTGCTTTAGAAGCTCGGTTGGAAGAGTCTACAAATTACAATCAGCAATTGCGCCAAGAACTTAAAACAGTAAGTTGTTGTTTTACGTTTTAGGGGTTTTGTTTTGTTTTTTTCTGAACTAGCTTTGTAAGTACTTGGACAGAAAAACATAAAGAGAAAATGAAAACTCCGGCACACTTATGTCAGTATTTCCTGTATTTGGGCATATACTTCATCAGATCTTTGTCATAGAGAAGTGCTAACAATTTCCTCAGCTGTTCTCAAATGTGTGCTAGTCCCTCTCACAGATAGGGACATGTGAAGAATTGTAGAAGTGCGATGCTTATTTTGTTTCAAAAACTCTGAGTTGTTGGGATCCTGATACCTTTACTCTGGTACATTTTTCCTGTTGGGACACCAGGTAAATCTGTAAAGATAAGACCGTGACGATAGCATTATAGAAGATAATCATAGGTTTAGCGTAATAAAGCCACTGATCTTCTCATAAATAAGATCTCTTCTAGATCTGTTTTCTTGTGAGATTTTGAGTTACTCTGTGAAGTTAGGCACTGCTTTCATCAGGTGAGTAAATTGAATATAAAGGGTTTACCCTATTAGGTCAGTGGATAATAAAGGGCAGACTCTCCTGTTTACTCTTACCTTTTCAATCTCCCGATTGCACCAGTAGTTGTCTTTTTCTTTATTTTTCATTTTTCTACACAGGCTGGCCTTTATTGCGAGGCCAAGGTTGGCCTTGAACTGATCATCCTTCATCTTTCCTAAGCACAGTGACTGTAGAAGTGTACTACCATGCCAAACAGGTAGTGAGTAGAGTTCTGTAGGCCACAGTTAGAACTATTCTATCCAAAACGACCCAAAAAGGGAGATACAAGTTGGTGGCTAGACAGTGTTAGGTCTCTTCATATAATTATGTGAGATTGATTCTTTACATTTTTTTTTTATTTACTTTCATTTGTATTTGTACACACACACAGACACACAGTAGGGACCCACCAGAACATTCCTGTGGAGGTCAAAGGACAATTTGTGAGGGGTCTCTCTTTTCTACATATTGGTCCAGGGGATCAAACTGAAGTCATCATGCTTGGCAGCGAACACCTTGACCTACTGAACCATCTTGCTGGCCCATACATTCTTACCAGATTATGGTTCAAACAACAATAGGATGCACACTTGAGTAGGAGAGCACCGCCCTGGTTTTGAGACTTGTGTGCTTCATAGCAGTCATTAAATCATACAACTCCAAAAACATAAATGTAAAATCTCCAGGGTGTGCACGCTGACTGGTTATAAGAGCTGCTGCCTGTAGAGAAACCCAGTGATCCTGCTTTCTATTAGGTACTTAGTTTTCCTACTCCAGATATCGTTTACCTGCCAATCATGCGTCTTTTCCTTCATAAGCATTATTGCCTAATAATAGCATATTCTGGTTTTATTAGTCTGTAGACTAGAGAAAACAAGTAAATCAAACTTGAGTTTCTTCTGCAGAAAGAGAAGACTCTTTGTTCACCGTTTGCCTACAGCATCTTCACTAGTGTTTGTCACAGCATTTGCCATGAAAAATACACTAATTGAGAGTTCTGCTGATGCTAACTGGCATAGCATAGTAGTTATTAGTCAGCTTTATGTCCTGAATTTTGTATTCTGTTAAACAGTATTAGTAGGTTACAAAAAATGATAACTTCATGAAGCTACTCCGCCAGAAACTAAGCAAATTTGAGTATGAGTTGGCTTGTGTGGTTAAGTCTAAGTATCCCACAGACCAGCTCTGGGAAACAGTGAAGAGGAGAGAGGAGAAAGTCTCGGTGGATCTGTGGTGGGGAGAATTGAGCAGGCGGTGAACAGCTGGTTAAGGGAAACCAACCGTTGGGGAACAACTAGAAGTAGCTGTTGAGGAGAGGTTGAGGAATGGAGGGAAAAAGAAACACTACACCCAGGTATATGCCATACAAACTGAAAGGTCTTAAAGCCCAGGAGAACTTTACTTTTCTGTCTCTCTGTTGCTTGCTGTCACTCCTTGGGCCAAACACAGTACTTTATTTAAAGTGAAGTTCAATTTTTTTAAGTATAGATTACACCATGAGGGGGCTGGAGAGATGGCCCAGAGGTTAAGAGCACTGCTTGCTCTTCCAAAGGTCCTGAGTTCAATACCCAGCAACCACATGGTGGCTCACAACCATCTATAATGAGATCTGGTGCCCTCTTCTGGCCTGCAGGTATACACGCAGGCAAAACACTGTAAACCTAATAAATATTTAAAAAAAAAAAAAAAAAAAAGATTACACCATGATTTTCCTCATCTTTTACAATCAATAGAACATTTAAAAATCAACAAAACAAGAGAACAGTCTAACAAGGAAATACAAAAATTTCTGTATAACCTACAGTAAAACATAAAGCAAAAATCATTCCATTTCCAAGCAATGGCCAGCATGACATTATTTCTTTAAAAATACTTGGGAAATTTTAATTATAAATTTCCCCAGGCTAAAGCCATTTGTTTACATGATTGTCATAGCAACACACCTTGAGCTAAATGTTCTCTAATAAAAAACTTGACTTGTTACCAGTCCCAAACAGTAATCAAAAGATTGCTATTATGTATATATTAAGATTAGTTTTACAGCATTGGCTTATCTCAGCTAAAAATTCTTAAATGATCATTTTAGCTTTGTGATATAGCCAGATTCAATGTTCTCATGTCTGACAACAGCTTCAAACTATGTCAATATTGCTAGAACTATATGGAGAATGACCTGTCTGCAATTATAGCTAAAGGATTTAATACTTTTACCTCAAATGTAAAAAGAACTTTATTAAATAAGTAAAGGGTGTTTCTAGATGGCCTACAATGGAGCTCATCCTTAATGGTAAAAGACTGTTTACTTTGAGGAGAAAAGCAAAGACACTCTTCTGGGTTTCCCTTACACACTCTATCTGACCCTAGCATGAGGAAGGAGAATGCTGCTGGCTTTTTAAAGGTTTTATTTTATGAATATGTGTGTGTGAGTGTGGGCCGCCTATGTATATGTGTGCGAGTGTGGGCCGCCTATGTATATGTGTGTGAGTGTGGGCCGCCTATGTATATGTGTGTGAGTGTGGGCCGCCTATGTATATGTGTGCGAGTGTGGGCCGCCTATGTATATGTGTGCGAGTGTGGGCCGCCTATGTATATGTGTGCGAGTGTGGGCCGCCTATGTATATGTGTGCGAGTGTGGGCCGCCTATGTATATGTGTGCGAGTGTGGGCCGCCTATGTATATGTGTGCGAGTGTGGGCCGCCTATGTATATGTGTGCGAGTGTGGGCCGCCTATGTATATGTGTGCGAGTATGGGCCGCCTATGTATATGTGTGCGAGTGTGGGCCGCCTATGTATATGTGTGCGAGTGTGGGCCGCCTATGTATATGTGTGTGTGAGTGTAGGCCGCCTATGTATATGTGTGAGAGTGTGGGCCGCCTATGTATATGTGTGTGAGTGTGGGCCGCCTATGTATATGTGTGAGAGTGTGGGCCGCCTATGTATATGTGTGTGTGAGTGTGGGCCGCCTATGTATATGTGTGCGAGTGTGGGCCGCCTATGTATATGTGTGCGAGTGTGGGCCGCCTATGTATATGTGTGCGAGTGTGGGCCGCCTATGTATATGTGTGCGAGTGTGGGCCGCCTATGTATATGTGTGCGAGTGTGGGCCGCCTATGTATATATGTGTGCGAGTGTGGGCCGCCTATGTATATGTGTGCGAGTGTGGGCCGCCTATGTATATGTGTGCGAGTGTGGGCCGCCTATGTATATGTGTGTGAGTGTGGGCCGCCTATGTATATGTGTGTGAGTGTGGGCCGCCTATGTGCAGAAGCCTGTGGAGAACAGAAGAGGGTATTGCATCCCCTGGAGCTGTAGTTACAGGTGGCTGTGAGCTGCCGGAAGTGTCCGGAAGTCAAAGTAGGATGTTCTGGAAGAGCAGTGAGTGCTTTTAACCATTGAGCCATTTCTTCAGTCCCAGAAATCCAATTTTGAAAATAGGAAATATATTTTTATTGACTTCTGAGATAATTGTTTTGGCAGGAAATTTTAAAGAATTTATAGAAAACTATATAAAGCGTGTTTTATCAAATGCCATAGGGTAAAGATCAGTATATAAAGCTCAGCCATATATTGTATATATTAACAATGAAAATTCAGAGAGTAAAAGTTACAAGAAAATATCATTCATAATACTGTAAAATACCAAGGTTGGAGAGATGGCTCAGAGGTTAAGAGCACTAGTCCCAGCAACCACATGATGGCTCACAACCATCTATAATGAGATCTGGTGCCCTCTTCCGGCGTGCTGGTGTACATGCAGGCAGAGCGCTGAGTGCATAATAAATAAATCTTCAAAAACACACACCAATAAAAAAATCTTCAAAAACACACACCAAAAAACAAAACTGTAAAAAACCCTGGGGTACTTTAAAGAACTTGGCATTAATAAAATGGAAAAACATCTTAGTAAATGAGTAGGAGTAGCATATCATCAACTGAAATGTTCTGTATTCTGTTGTTTATTCATTTATTTGTTCATTGTTTGGTTTTTTGAAACAGGGTTTCTCTGTGTAGTCCTGGCTGTCCTGGACTTGCTTTGTAGACCAGGCTGGCCTAGAACTCAGAGCGATCCACCTGCCTCTGCCTCCCAAGTGCTGGTATTAAAGGCATGTGTCACCATGCCCGGCTATGTTCTGTATCTGACAGCTCTCAGGTTTGGATATAGCTCAGTAGTTCAGCACTTTTCCACCATGTACAAACCTTAGAGTCAATCCCCAGTACTAGAATAAATAAACAAGCAGATCCCAAATGAATCTGTTAATTCAGCATAATCCCAAGCAAAATCCAAATTAGATTAGTAGATAGATTCATCAGCTTATTACAAAATTTTTGGTATAATACAGTTATTTTTATAATATTAATTTTTATAACCCATGAATATAGGAGGTCTTTCCATCTCTTAGAATCTTCATCTTATCTCTTCTATGTTTTAAAGGTTTCTTTATAAATGTCTTCAGCCACTTAGACTTGTTCCTACATATTTTTTTTTCTTCAAGCCATTGTAAATGGGAATGCTCTCCTACTTTCTCAGCATGTTCATCATCAGTATATAGAAAAACTACTGATTTTTGGATGATGACTTTATATCTGGCTACTTCAATAAAAATATTTATCAGTCAGATCTAAGAGGGGGTTTTTTTGTTTGTTCTTTTGGTTTGGTTTTTGTTTTTTATGGAACCTTAAGGTCTTTTCCTAATAGGATTGTGTTATCAAAAATACGGATATTTTAACTTGTTTTTCTGTTTATTCTTTTCTGTTCCTTTGACTTTCCCTGGAGCTTAGACTTCAAGCCTAGAGGGATAACAGTGAGGAAGATACCCATTCTTGCATCGTTCCTGACTTACCAGGAAACAGTTTTAGTTTTCCCCTGGTTAGGATAATCTTGGCTATAGGGGTTAGCGAGATGGCTCAGCAGTTAAGAGCACTAGCTGCTCTTCCAAAAGACCTAGGTTCAATTCCCAGCACCCACATGGCAGCTCACAACTGTCTCTAACTCCAGTTCTACAAGATGTGACACCTTCATACCAATGCTTATAAAATACAATTTAATAAATAATAATAATGTTGGCTATAGGTTTGTTGCATATTGCATTATGTTGAGGTATGTGCATATATTCTAATTTCTTCTTGGCTTTTTATCATGAAGAGATGTTAAACTTTACTGGAAACCTTTTCTGCATCTATTGAGCCAATGCAGTGAATTGTGTCCCAGAGTCTGTTTAGGTGTTGCATTACTTGACTTATTCAATTTGTATATGTCAAACTGTCCACACATCTCTAGAATGAAACCCAACTTGATAATGTTGCTAATTTTTAAAAATTATTTTTTTAATTTAACTGTATGTTTGTATGTGGTGTAAGTGGAGGAGGTGCCTTAAATGTACAGGTGACTGGAAGAGGCTGTTGAAACCCCTGGAAGTAGAGTTACAGGCTTTTGATTGTTAGTGACACCCGTGGGTGATGAGAAATAAATTTGGGTCCTCTGAAAGAGCAGCAAGTGGTTGTCTGGCAAGCAGTGATCCTTCCAGAATGATGAGTGATGTGTGTATATGTTATTCTAAAAAATAGACAGGGTCTGTCTGTGCAGCCCTGGCTAACCTGGAACGTCACTTACAGATTGGCCAGCCTCTGCCTCCCCAGGGCTGAGATTAAAGGTGTGTGCCACCACCACCTAGCCCAAATTTCTTTTATAATCAGTACATTAGTAACTATATATAAACTATACTTCAGTTCTAAAAGGTTATATTATCTTTTATTTAAAAAACTGAAAATTTGAATTCATAATATAATTTATAATACTATTTTTACTACACTAAATTTTAACTTAATCTAATTCAGCTTTTAAATTTACTCTACATTGCTTTGTTGTGTGGTCTATTTTATTCTGGCAAACTTTATTTCCTGTGAAAATATATAGGTTTTGATTAATGATATGTGAGCTAAATACACTTGAACAGACTATAAATGAGAAGCCTTCAATTTTATTTCCAGCTCTTCTATTTTTTGTTGTCATTTTCCACTCTTGTTATCAAACAGATGTGAACTCTGTGCAAGACAAGAACAAAATAGCACATATCAGATATATTTTTCTTCTGTCAGCTCTCCTTAATATTTCATTTGACTACAGCCTTTGTAAGTCTAGGAAAAAAAGACTGTATGAAGAAAATAGGAGTATCCTAGAACACCATTAGACACTGGCCAAAATTTCCATCTTGGCTTATTCTGTTTTGTTTTACTAATGTGTAACTCACTAGTAGTAATGTTAGTTTACTGCTGAACTAAACGCTTTAAGTTTTGTGCCTGAACTATTTTAACCATTTTTGCCCTGAATGTATAGTGTTAATTTTTGAAGTGTATTATAAATATATAAAGTAAACTAGAAAGCAAAATAAGTATAATAATGAATTTTAATTAATAAGCAGCAAGAGAGACAGCTAAACAATTCAGAGTTTATACTGGTTCTTCCAGAGTTTGGTTCCCAGCACCACATTAGATGGATCTCCACCACCTATAACTTCAACTCCAGGCAATCTGAAGCCTCTGGCCTTTACAGGCACCTATACTCAAATGCAGAGGGACACACACACACGCCACATGCACATTATTTAAAAAAATAACATGTTTTGGAGCTAGAGAAATGGCACGCACACACACACGCACGCGCGCACCACATGCACATTATTTAAAAATAACATGTTTCGGGGATAGGGAAATGACTCACAATTAAGAGCCCAAGCGGCTCTTCTAAAGACCCTGGATTCAGTTCCCACCATCCACATGGTGACTCACAACTGTCCATAATTCCAGTTCCAGGGCCCTATCCCTACTCTTCTGTCCTCAGCAGGCACTGCATTCACATACTTTCTTTCATGAAGGAAAACATTCATACACAGATTTTTTTTTTTTTTATCTTAAAAGTAAATCTTAAGAAAATGTAATTGCTGAGAGGTGTGAAGTGTGGTAGTTTAGATCTTAGAAGATGCTGGAGCTCTTCCTGTCGCATCCAGGCCTGTGTATCACTCGGGCCTTTCTGCAGTTCACAACCTCCTGTTTGAAGCCCAGTGTGGTGACTGACATCTGTAGTTTTAGCACTTAACGGGCGATGGAATCAGGAGTTAAGGTTTTTCTTGACTAAGGAGTTAAAGGCCAGCCTGGGCCTACATGAGACCTTGTCTCAAAACAGTAAACAGAAGAGTCAACTGAAAACTAAAAACTGCCTGTAGAAAATATATCCTTGAATTACTTATTACAAGATAAATTACATAATGATGTGTTTGAATCAGGAGTTAAGTAAATAAGCCATTTTTTATTATTATAGTTAATTCTAGGTAATATGTTATTCCTAGGAAGATTCCTAAATATACTTGCTACTTTAGTTTATGAATCTTTTAAAGCTAGTGTTAACATGTGTCAAATGTTCATTTGCTCTTTATATAGTGATTTCTAAAGTGGTTCATGGTTGCTCTAAAAGTAATTGTTAATATTACGTAGCTAATCTGTTATTGAGGGTCATTTTCTTTGTTGTTATGTATCTTTTATAGCTTATCCTTGATTGTCCTTTACTAGTAGGCATTAATTGTTCATATGAGTGGGGGTTGGTGTAACAGTTCTATATGTGCATATAACCTAAGAATCTCTTCAAGTTCCTTAAGAAAGCTACTGAGGCCCATTTTTACTATAATCAATACCCAAGTATAAAACATTGGAGCCAAGTTTCCTCTGATTCTTCTAGTGTAATATACATTACAGTAGCTTTTTAATACAGGATTTTTTTTTTTTTTTTACAATTTATTTTTATTTGTATGTGAAAGTGTATGTGTGTCTCTCTCTCAGGATTGGAAATCCAGGAGCTGGAGTTTCAAGTGGTTGTGAACTGCCCGAACATGGGTTCTCCAAAAGAGCAGGAACTGCTCTTAACCACTGAACTATTTCTCCAGCCCCCTCAATTGCATTTCAAAGAGCTTTTGATCACAGTATTGGTAATCATACATTACATTTTTTTGCTTTTGTTTTTTGGGTTTTTTTTTGTTTGTTTGTTTTTCAAGACAGGATTTGTCTGTGTAATAATAGCCCTAGCTGTCCTGGAGCTCTCTTTGTAGACCAGGCTGGCCCATTAATCACATTCTAAAATAAAGTCTGTACCATACTCAGCTGGGCCAATACAGACCCAAAGTAACTGAGAAATATAGAAATCTTGGTGATGTTTTTATTTCTATTAAAATATTTTAAATAATTTTAGGTGAAAAAAAATTATGAAGCTCTCAGACAGAGACAAGATGAGGAAAGGATGGTGCAGAGCTCCCCCCCAGTTTCTGGGGAAGACAAGTGGGAGCGAGAAAGTCAAGAAACAACTAGAGAGCTCCTGAAGGTTAAAGACAGGCTCATTGAAGTAGAAAGAAATGTAAGTATTTAAAAATTTTTAGTGGGAACAAAATTATTAAGAAGTAAAGAATTGTTGGATATATTTATCTTTGATAAATTTCTTTTATACTTTCTTATCTAGTTTATCATATATAAAAACAGATATAGACTTAGTGTGTTTTGCTCTTTACCTTCTTGTAAGTCAATCACAAGCTTAACCCATGTGGACATGTTTTGCATATTGATGTTCTGTTTATATGATACAAAAGAAGGCGTCTTTGTCTCCTAGTACAGATACAGCACAACTATTGTGATTCATTTGTATCATTTTTCTGGTCAATACTACATAGTAAATAGTTAGCCTAATTAGAGCTTTCTTGTATATTAAACTTTTATTTCTGTTTTTGGTTATGCTTTTTAGTACAAATTTACATTTTATAACTGCATTTTAAGTATTTAATTGTAACTGTGTCATTACACATGCCTCATATTTTAATGTCCATGACTAATATAGTAATTCACCTGCTTAACTATAAGATGAAATATGGCTGTATGTACCGGAAAAACTGAAAATGATCATTTTGGGGGGATAAACTTCAAAAGTCCTTATACTTTAAATGGTTTTCCATGAAAAACAAAAGCAAAAAAACTCAAAAAACAAACAAGTCAGTGTAATATTTGTTAGGTCTATTATGGACTGCATTTTCTAGTAGATGACTAAAATAATCTGTGTAATTCTGCTTCTCTTCCAAATGCTGTTATTTTGAAAGTACATATTTTTCCCTCCTATACCCAGGATCAACACGCACCCATGTGTACATTGAAAGGGTACACCTTTTTAATTGATAGAGCCTAGGCAAGCGTTCTACCACCAACCTCCACCTTCAGCACAAGAAGAAATTATTTTATTTCAGGACATTATAAAACAGACAGAATACAGGCACAATAGTATGTTAAGGTTATAGCACTATTCGCAATCTTTTGTATGTATTAAATGTTTACAACTGTGATTGAGGGGAAATTTTTTCTTTTTTAAAATTGTTTAAGCTCATTTTGCTAAGTACCATTCATTATCTGTTAAAATGTCTCTGTTTATTTGTAATAAGTGTGGTATCTTTTTCTTGTTTTAAGAATGCTACGCTGCAAGCAGAGAAGCAAGCACTGAAAACTCAACTGAAGCAACTTGAAACTCAGAACAATAACTTACAGGCTCAGATTCTTGCACTTCAGAGGCAGACAGTGTCATTACAGGAACAGAACACCACTCTTCAAACACAAAATGCCAAGCTCCAGGTTGTACCAAGAACATTAACTATGTACTATTATAGTAAGGGAGGCTAGACATGTAAATATTGTTCCTTAGTTCCATAGAATTTAATAAGTGAAGATAGCTTGAAATGGTTTTTTGCTTCTATGCCAAACTGTTAACATAAACATTTTAAAATGTCAAGCCTATATAAATTATTAAATTCATCCCAGTATAAGTGAAGATGATCTTACATTTAGCTTTGAATCTTTCTATCCTTTCACCAAGTTAATTCTAATTTGTTAGGTGTAAACCCCTTGTTGTAGACTGTGACTGCAACATAGTATTTCTTATTTCATTCTTAAAACATTCTTTGAAGTTTAATTATTGAAATGCGTACAGCACATGAATTTTGCCTTTAGATTTTGCTTAAAGGATACATCACTTTATATAATCCAAAGGATCCATCTTCAACTTAGCATTACCGGTGCCAGGTCACACAGAACAGTCCAGGCAGAGAAATTAGTTGCTCCTTTAAATATACCTTTTCTCTGTTATTCTTTTCCAACTGGTGAAGTAAATGCTAATTTAGACTCCAGAGATTTTACAAAAATAGCCTTTTAGCTCTAAAAATAGTTAAACAGGTAGCTTTAAATTTTTTTTTCTGAGTATACCAAAAGTTTATTTAGCAAGTTTCATATGAAAATGCACAGGACCCAATTCTACATCACAGTCACACAGGCTCTTTGGGGAGGGATGTGGGTGCCTCTGCAGAACATTGGTTAGATTCTTTCCAAGGCTTCTAATACGATGTTGCTATTTCCTTGGATGACCACCATTCCAGTGTTATTCTGTTGCCCACTGGCTGCCATCTCCACACCCATCAATCACAAGGTTCATGAAGGGGTCAAAGCCCCACAGTATTCCTTGTCCATGTCTGCCACCACTTAGCTTCAATGATAACTTCTTGTCCATAAATTTCTTCAGTTCGGGAGGGTGGGCCTTGCTCATGGTGACTCCTCAGCGGGCTTGGCACGGCAGTGAAGGATCCTTAATTTTTTAGGAAGCTAAAATCCAATTATTTTACTATGACTATGTCTTCAGTGATTTAATGAGAGTTGTTTCAGTTAACATAACTTTTTGTTACAAAGAGCAAGTGGGTTGGGGAATAGCTAGTTGTGTCAGAAAAGTGCTCCCAAGCAGGAGACCCTGAGCTCAGTCAAGTGACGGTCATGGTGGCGAACTCATGTGATCCCAGCATCTGAGCAGCACGGGAGGTGGAGCCCTGCAGCTCACTACTAGATAAGTGCTAGGCGAGGGAGAGACCCAATTCCTTAGAGAAGTGGAACTAGCAAAGTGGCTCAGCAGGGAAGGATGCTCACTGCTCAGCCTCAGCACTGGAGCTCAGTCCTTGCGATCTGCAGTAGAAACACAGAACTCACTGCAGCAAGTTGTCCCGTCACTTCCACACATAGACCACCACATACATAACTCTCTCTTGTTCTTACTCTCACCAGCTCACGTAGTAATTTGAACTCCCAGAGATATGCCTGCCTCTTCTTTCTAAATGTTGGGATTAAAGGCATGTACCACCATGCCTGGCAACTTTTTTTTGTTTGTTGGGTTGGTTGGTTTTTCGAGACAGAGTTTCACTGTGTAGCCTTGGCTGTCCTGGACTCACTTTGTAGACCAGGCTGTCCTCAAACTCACAGCAATCCACCTGCCTCTGCCTCCCTGAGTGCTGGGATTACAGGCGTGCGCCACCACGCCCAGCTGGGCAACTTCTTCTTAAGCTTGTTAATAATAAACACATTCTTACAGGTTGAAAACTCCACCCTTAATTCACAAAGTACTTCACTTATGAACCAGAATGCACAGCTTCTAATCCAGCAGAGTTCCTTAGAAAATGAAAATGAATCTATAATCAAAGAACGAGAAGACTTGAAATCTCTTTATGATTCTCTGATAAAAGATCATGAAAAACTGGAGCTTCTTCATGAGCGACAGGCTTCAGAGTATGAATCTCTGATCTCTAAGCACGGAACCCTCAAGTCTGCCCACAAGAATCTTGAGGTGGAGCATAAAGACCTTGAAGACCGGTAATATATATTGTGTTAATTTAAAACAAATTTTCTCTGGGTAGTATAATAAACTTTATACACTATACCCATCTAAGAGATAATTTATGAAAGGAATTTACATAAATATACCTGTGATATTTGTTAAGAAATTACTAATTTTCTAAAATATTTTCTTTGTTAGAACTATTTTAAAACAAATACCTAACTTCTCTCCCTCCTTCCCCCCCTCCCCCCCACCAGTTACAATCAGTTATTAAAACAGAAAGGACAATTGGAAGATTTAGAAAAAATGATCAAAATGGAACAAGAAAAAATGCTGCTTGAAAGCAAAAACCACGAGATGGTAGCTGCAGAGTACAAGAAACTTTGTGGTGAAAATGACAGGTAATGATACTTACTCATATGTTTTATTGTTTTGTCTTATCTCTGAAAAGAGAGAGGGTGTGGGTGTGTGCATTTATAATAGCGTCCACAATTTGGACTTACCAGGGAACTATTTTTATGTTGTTATATTTTGAGCAGCAGACACTAACTGACTGGGCCATCTTCCCAGCCCAGTGTACATATATGTATGCATGTTCATGTGTGTACAGTACAGGTACATGTGTACACAACTCACTTTTCCTTTCTGAAAGTCCCCAAATCTCCATCTTGATACTCCACAGTTTTGAATTTCATTTTCTTCAGTTATTATACCTGGATATTCTATTGTAACGATGCTGAGCTTCAGCAAGCACAGGACAGTGCTGAAGTACAGTTTATAAAGAGGGCGCTGTATGGGCAGTACAGGCATGGGAGACATATTGTGACACATTATATAATAAAAAGGAAGGTCATTTTACTACACACCAGACCTTGGAGAAGACACTTACTATAGAGATCTCACCTTGTTGCTGACCATTGCTGGTCTCTTAAAGTAATTGGAACAGTCCATGGACTTAGATGTGCTTCCCAGGCATCAGTCGCACATTTCTGTGGCCTCCAGAAAAACAGCTTGGCCAAAGTGAAGAAGGACTCCAGTATGACGAGTTTAACCAGAGCAGTGTCGCAGGCTCACACTGAGTGCTCTCAGGTGCTCCCCATGTCTCCAGTCTGCTCTTGTCTGTGTTCTATGAGAAGAGAAAGCTTGTTAAATAAAACATGGAAGATATATTTACTCATGCGCACACAATCTTATCTGAAGACGGATAATTTTAACTTGCCTTTTAATCACAAATAATATCAAACAAAGTTTCTTTCTTAGACTGTGTTGTCTTGGCCTCTTCTGTTCACTGGATTCATTTGGCAGTATTGTATTAAAGGACAATGTTTTTAAATTTTCAGAACTTATTTTTAAGTTGTTTAGGAGGTTCCCGGTTTTGTTGGGCATGTGGTGATGCATGTTTGTGTGTGAATGTGTGTGAGCATGGAAGTAAGAGGGTGACATCAGATGTCTTTCTTACTTATACTTCGCCATTTTTCCCATTTTCATGTGTATGTGTGTGCTGTGCATGTTGTATATGCATGTTTGTATGAGTGGGACACGTATGTGGGAGTGCATGTGAAGGTCCAAGTCAGGCTGTCCCAGTCTAACCCAGAACTCACAGATGTGGCTAGCCTTACTAGTCAGTTTGCCTTGGGGATCTCCTGCTTCCACTTTGCAAGACCAGAACTACCCTGGGCCACTGGGGCCACTGTGCACTTACGTGCACTCTTGGAATCCCAGCAGAGGTCCTCGGGTTTGCAGTGCATGCGTTTTAGCACCGAGTTACCTTCCTAGCCCATCTATTTTATTCATTTATTTTGTATGTACGAGTGTCTTACTCGTGTGTATCAGGTGCATACTTGGTGCCCGTGGAGGTCAGAAGAAGATGCTGGATTGCATCTGGGATTATAGACTGCTATAAGCAGTCATGTGGGTGCTGAGAATTGAACCAGATCTTACACAAGAACAAGTGCTACTAACTGCTGAACTATCTCTGCGGAACTTCTTTTTTTTTTTTTTTTTTTTTTTTTTTTTTGAGACAGGCCCTTTCACTGAACTCAGAACTCATTGCTTGGCTCACTTTACTCACAGGCATCTCACTAACTCATTTTAGCATCTGTGATAAATGAGAAGACGTCATACACTGTTTCCCGCTGATACCCATTTTCTATGGAGTAACCAAGGAGAATTGTTATTGTCATAGGCGTTGATACATACTAGGTAGCTGTATGAGTGATAGTGGGTCTCACCTATTTATAGTCCTCTTGCCAGATGTGTGGGGGGTTTTCCTATTTTTTCATCATGTCTTGATTTTTAAGAAAATATTTTAGTTAGTAGTGGCTCATACCTTTAATCCCAGGACTTGAGAGGTAGAGACAAGCAGCTGTCTATGAGTTCAAGGCCAACCTGGTCTGCAGAGTGAGTTCCAGGACAGCTAGTACTACACAAAGAAACCTATCTTGAAAAACCAAAAGAAAAAGAAAAAAGATTTAAAAAAAAAAAAAGAAAGAAAGAAAGAAAATATTTCATTGCTTAGAATTTTTGAAAGCTGACTTTAATTTGTTGTGGAATGAATTGAGTAAACTATATTAGATATTCTGAACAGAGACCACCAAACAAGATGTTGTTTTGTTCCCTGTATCCCTCCAAACCCCAATGATGTAAGATGACCAGATCCAGCCCTCTGTGTGTGTGTGTGTGTGACAGCCCTCTGTGTGTGTGTGTGTGACAGCCCTCTGTGTGTGTGTGTGTGACAGCCCTCTGTGTGTGTGTGACAGCCTCTGTGTGTTGTGTGGTGTGACAGCCTCTGTGTGTGTGGTGTGACAGCCCTCTGTGTGTGTGTGTGTGACAGCCCGCTGTGGTGTGTGGTGTGTGACTCCCTCTGTGTGTGGTGTGTGTGTGACAGCCTCTGTTTGTGGTGTGACAGCCCTCTGTGGTGTGTTGTGTGACAGCCCTCTGTGTGTGGTGTGTGTGACAGCCCTCTGTGTGTGTGTGTGACAGCCCTCTGTGTGTGTGTGTGACAGCCCTCTGTGTGTGTGTGTGTGACAGCCCTCTGTGTGTGTGTGTGTGACAGCCCTCTGTGTGTGTGTGTGTGTGACAGCCTCTGTGTGTGTGTGTGACAGCCCTCTGTGTGTGTGTGTGTGACAGCCCTCTGTGTGTGTGTGTGTGTGACAGCCCTCTGTGTGTGTGTGTGTGACAGCCCTGTGTGTGTGTGTGTGTGACAGCCCTCTGTGTGTGTGTGTGTGTGACAGCCCTCTGTGTGTGTGTGTGTGACAGCCCTCTGTGTGTGTGTGTGTGACAGCCCTCTGTGTGTGTGTGTGACAGCCCTCTGTGTGTGTGTGTGTGACAGCCCTCTGTGTGTGTGTGTGTGTGACAGCCCTCTGTGTGTGTGACAGCCCTCTGTGTGTGTGTGTGTGACAGCCCTCTGTGTGTGTGTGTGTGTGTGACAGCCCTCTGTGTGTGTGTGTGACAGCCCTCTGTGTGTGTGTGTGTCAGCCCTCTGTGTGTGTGTGTGACAGCCCTCTGTGTGTGTGTGTGTGTGACAGCCCTCTGTGTGTGTGTGACAGCCCTGTGTGTGTGGTGTGTGGAAGCCCTCTGTGTGTGTGTGTGTGTGACAGCCCTCTGTGTGTGTGTGTGTGACAGCCCTCTGTGTGTGTGTGTGTGACAGCCCTCTGTGTGTGTGTGTGTGACAGCCTCTGACCTTCAGAGAGTCAGTGTTTTGAAGCGGGGTGGAGGGTAGCACCCTGCAGGGAATGCACATGGCATATTTACTCTGGTTTAAAAAAAAGTGTCAATGTCTGTACCTAGAGATCAGTTAAACCTTGTTTTCAAGGTAAATTGTGAGAAGAAAGAGGAAGAGCTATATAGTTTGAGTTTTACAAAGTGGTAAGTGGTGATTTTTGGGCAACTGCAAAAAAACTACATATCTATAGTTTGGTTGATGCCTGTATTTCTTAATTTTTAGCCAGCATATTGGTGTAGTACTTAATACTGGATTAACTGATTCACTTAATCTGATCTTTGTTTATATTTAATTTAGAATCTGAAATGTCCATGAATTCATAATTGAATTGGCTGTTTTTCCTTTTAATCAAATTTAAGTTTTGAAGAAAAACTGATCAATTAGTAACTTGCAAAAATGTTTTATATTCTATAAATATGTCTGAATAATATTGGCAGCATTTTCACATTGTGAAAACTATTGAAATGTTTATATTATGATTTCTAATTGTAGGTTAAATCATACATACAGTCAACTTTTAAAAGACACTGAAATTTTACAAACTGACCATAAGAATTTGAAAAGTCTTCTAAATAATTCTAAATTGGAACAAACAAGATTAGAAGCTGAGTTCTCAAAGCTGAAGGAGCAGTATCAGCAGCTGGATATCACGTCTACCAAGCTGACTAACCAGTGTGAGGTGAGTGTCGCAGCCTTCATCGTTGCTGCTTCCGTCGGGTGTGTCATCTTACAGTGCCCGGCTTGCCAGAGACTCACTGGTGTGTGTAAAAGAATGCTCACACACAACTGAAATTCACAAGTAACTAAGAAAAACTACATTTATGTCATCCCTTTTCACTAGGTGTTTATTTGTCAAAATCATAAACAAGTAGGATGGAAAATTAGTTTGTAAGCATATGGCTTAAATACCCAGCAGCGCTCAGGAGGGTCACAGCATTCATTCCAGCTGTGATTTGTAAACGCCAAAAAACATTTATATAGTTAGGATTCCTCTAGAATGATAGAATGAGGAACAAGGTACTAAGTCAATTTCTTAATAAATAGCAAAACAATTGGGTAAAACTGGGTGGTGTGGGGCACACTTTAGGACTGTAGGACTCATAGAGTTGCATACAGAAAACCAAGATGCAGCCAGGCAGTGGTGGCACATGCCTGTAATCCCAGCACTCAGGAGGCAGTGGCAGGCAGATTGCTGTGAGTTCTAGGCCAGCCTGGTCTACAAAATGAGTCCAGAAAAGTGAAGGCTACACAGAGAAACCCTGTTTGGGACGGGGGGGGGGGGGGTAATCAAAATGCATTTATGTTGGAGGTTGGTCTGTGTGGTGCTATGTATTTTGATGCTAATTACTGGCTCCCAAGATGTAGTTACTACCCTAAGCACATTCTCACATACCCCAAGTATTGCTATGTAACCTTGCCTCCCTAATCAACTGAATAAAAAGCCTACACTTGAGAAGGGTAGAAGGAAGGGGTGGAGCCAGAGTGTGTGGGCGTGCAGGACCAACAGGATTTTGGGAAGGAGGAGCAGGAGGTTACTGGAGGAGGAGAAGAAAGAGCAAAGGCCAGAAGACATCAAGTTGTGTGGAACTGGAGATAAAGATAGTTGTGAGCCACCAATTGGTTACTGAGAATCAAACCTGGACCCGCTGGAAGAGCAGCCAGTTCTCTTAACCATTGAGCCATCTTTCCAGCCCCATATTCTACAAATATACCATGTAATGTTAATTTAGCAAACGTGTAAATAAGCCATGTGTAACACAGTGTTGACGGTTACTGCATGGAGATAGAGGCTTACGTATATTTAGAATAACTTGTCATTCTTCCTGATTTTCCGTACCATTTAAGAAGTTTCAAATGTTTACTTTGCTTTCCTTTTGGGCAAGAGTGGGCAGTGGTTATGAGGGATTGTTTACTGATAGTTCTGAGAGAGCACAGGATATGCTGCAAACCAGTAGCCTTTCTCCTGGGAAGACTGACTTGATTTGGAGAAGAGCAGAGAAAACCCTGTCTCTGAGAGTCAACAAACATAAACCTTTGTTTAGCCTGAGGTTGAAATACTTGTTTAGGCAAGTAGACTGATGGACTGCTGAGATGCTGAACTGGGAGTGCCAAGAGATGGGACAGCTAAAGTGAGTTTGGTAAGACAGTGCATGTCACCAATGATCTGCAAGGCTACTCAGCAAAGATTAGAGAGCGTGCCCGCTGATTGTCACCATTGAAATCAAATGTTACCCCTTGACTGGGTGTGAAATAAGATTTGGAGGGGGCAGAGTTGAGCAGTAGCCATGGTAGGGAAGAATGGGAGCAAGAGGCAGGGCAAAAAGATTTTTGAGGTACAGTTAATACTGTTTCTTGACATGGCACTAGTTACCTGTGACAGTTGACTGAACTGTGTGTACACATATTTTTTTCTCTTTTCTGACTATATCTTTTCTCACAATAATGCTAAATAAATAACAGTGGACCCTCAGTGATATGGGCAATAAATGTTTCTTTTGGCTCAAGAGTATTTGCTTAGGCCAAGAAGATGCTGAATATACCTACTGATATTTTAAGCCCAAGGGTTCACTTGTGCATGTTTAGTTAGAAGAGACACTTGAGGGAAGATTGGTCTGTGGTGTTCTTCTGCACTATCTCTTCTCTGTTCTTCATAATTTCCCGTCTTCTAGAAGGTCCAAGTACACTTGAGTGGAAAACACACACAATGCCAGCGGCCTAGACTTGAAATTTTCATGTGTTATCTTTACTTTTTCTTGGCCAAACCCATTCCAAGTCCAACAAAGCATGTGTATTAGTTATTTTTCTATTGCTGTAATAAAACACTGTGACCAGAGTAAATTATTGAAGAAAGTTTATTTGAGCTTACAGTTGTGAAGGGATAAGGGTCTGTCATGGTAGGAATGCATGACAGCAAGTAGCAGGCATGGTGGGCTGAGAGGCCATGTTCTTTACTGTAAGTACAGAACAGAGAGAGGAAAGGGGGAGAACTGGGAACCTACAGGACGTTTAAAGCTCAGAGTCTACCCAAAGTGATGAGCAGTGATGCACTTCCCCATCAAGGCTACATTCCCTCAACTCCCTCAGACAGAGCCACCAACAGGAGACCAAGTGATGAAACATCAGAGCCTGTGGGGACCATCTCATTCAAACCACCACAGCAGGATACAGGTTTCACTGCTGGTTAGGAGAATGAGAATTCACACTGCAAGGAGGTCGTGAGAGGAGGACTAACCATGTAGCTCAGCTGGCGAGCGCTTTCCTAGTGTGCATGAAACCCTGAGTCTAGGCTTGCATCACATAAACTAGGCAGAAGTTCAGGGTCACTGTCAGCTACATAGCAAGTTGTGTGGCTGGGGCGCCATGGATCCCTGTCTCAGAATAAACAAAACCTTAGAGAAAAAAATGAATGCATTCAGTTTTTTGATAAGTCTACCATGTTTTAGTTGTACAATATATAAATAGACAAAACATGATACAATGTTGACAGTTGTATCTACATGATTATGTATATTCATAAGTACCATTTTTTCCTGGTATATTTTGAGAACTTTTTTTTTTCTGAGATAGGTTTTCACTGTGTAGCTCTAGCTGTCCTGGAGCTCTCTCTGTACAATAGGCTGGACTTAAACTCACAGCAATCTACCTGCCTCTGCCTCCCAAGTGCTGGGATTAAAGGTGTGTCTTTCACCACCACCACCCAGCTTGAGAACTTTTTAAAATATTTATTTTTCCCTTTAGAATGTAGGAGGCATAGTAGTTGAGACCTGCATTGCTTGTTGTTGCTTCTAATACAGATCTTCTGAGTCCTGATGAAACCAACCTCAGAAATCCATCCTAACAGGAATGATAACTTTTTTTGAATAATTTTTTCGTGTATAGAGAGTGTATTTCCAATTTCTGTTCACTTTTTATAAAAAGCTTAAAATAACTGTTAGTACCTGTCTTAGTTAGGGTTTGTTTTTTGTTTTTTGTTTTTGTTGTTTTTGTTTTTGTTTTCTTTTTTTTGTTTGTTTGGTTTGGTTTTTGTTTTGTTTTTTTGTTTGTTTGTTTGTTTTTTGCTGTGAAGAGGCACCATGACCACAGCAGTTCTTATAAATGAAAACATTTATTAGGACTGGCTTACAGTTCAGAGGGTTAGTCCATTCTCGTCATGGTGGGAAACTTGAGGCTGTGCAGGCAGCATGGTGCTGGAGCGGTCAGCAGCTGAGAGTTCTACATCTGGATCCATAGGCAGCAGGAAGTGACAGTAACACTGACTGAGATTCTGAGACCTCAGAACCTACCGCTAGTGACTGACACACTTCCTCCAACGAGACCGCCCTCCTAACAGTTCCACTCCCTGTGGGTCTATAAGGGCCATTTCCTTTCAGGCCACCTCAGTATCAATCATTGATTAATTTGCTTTACTCTCTTTGATCAAGCCAACCCAAACTATTTGCAGACTTTTAAGCTTACTTGAGAACATTGGTTGGAAAAAGTATGGGTTGTATTAGCTGCTGTGTTACAACCAGGTACTTTACGTAAGTTATTTAATCCTTGGAGCAATATTGGCAGGATAGGAGCTATCATCGTTGTATAGATTTGAGCTTTAACTAACCTTTTAAGCATTTATTTCTTAGACACTTAAGTAGAAGACAAGGTATTTTGAATGTAGCTTTTGGACAGATCTGAAGATAGAAAACACTGATTTATTTTAGATGTTTCAGGTGATTTGTGTAAAATGGAAATCTGTCTTCAAATATAACTGTTTGTGTCCGAACAGTTGCTCAGCCAACTTAAAGGAAATTTAGAGGAAGAAAATCGCCATCTGCTTGATCAGATTCAGACACTAATGCTACAGAACAGAACGTTGCTGGAGCAAAATATGGAAAGCAAGGATCTCTTTCATGTTGAACAAAGACAGTACATGTAGGTACCGAATAGTTTTGTATTCTTTGATTATTTGAAGTGTTATTTGATGATACTGCTATACCTAGTGGCAGAGAAAACCATGTTCATTTTTCTTGATGTTTTCACATCGTTGTTTCAGTAAGTACTTTTTAATTTAAAATTATCTTAGTGTTGAGTGCACAAGACAAATTTATGGTACTATAGTATACTGTGGACAACTTGTATTTCCATTTGAAAGGGAGGACCCACTTAGTCTTGTAGTCTTATAAGGCAGTTAGTGAGTTTGGAGCTCTATCATAATCAGATGAATTTAGCATATTTGTGGTTTCTGTTCTCAAAATATTGAGAAACTACTTATTTCTTATATAAGTGGTAGAGATTCTGAAGGAGATCAGGAGAAGACAGTCTTTGGGACCTAAAGATTCTGACAATTCTATTACTAGTCACAAAACATATTTGTACAGCATCATGTGAGACCCTCAGGATCATGCTAATTTTTGACAGAGTCAGGCCTGTCTTTGTCAGTTGTAAATCTGCTTGTTCATACCACCAGACACCAGGTTTCAGCCCATGGAAGACCCAGCACAACAGGGAAGAGCTGTCTGGGACAGGCCTGTCCTAGGAGTGAGCGTGAGGCCCGTGGTGATGCTACCCTGCTAGCAAAGAAGTAACATTCAGAGGGTTTTCAAGTTTCTTATCTTCTAAACATTCTGCCAATAACCAGAAACTGGCTGTAAAACAGTAAATGAATTATTGTTGTGAACAAGACATATGCCTATAGTCTCAGCACTGGGCAGACTGGGAAAGACTGCTCAAAGTTACAAGTTCAAGACCAGTGTAGACAATAGGGGGATCTCCTATAAGCCGGGACTGTTGTCCCGGCCTCCTAGCAGCCCAGCCGCTTGTGGTAATCAAGACAGTCAGAAGGTCTCCGTGCCTGGCCACACAGGGAGCCAAGATTAGCCTGGGTTACCTCAGATCCTATCTCAAAAGAAAGAAGGATTCCCATCTAAAATAAAACAAAAAGGCGGAAATGCAGCATTTATTTAAGTGTAATGATTCAATAGATTTTTTCAGAGATGAGACTTGAGCTGAGCTGAGGCTCAGAAGTGCCATGGAGATTGGTTTGAGATGGTGCATTGGGCCAGGAAAACACCGATGCAGAAACACGGCAGTGTGGTGCAAGTCTATTGCTATGGTATAGAACCTAAAAATTATTCTTTCAATAACCAAGGAAAAGGAGAGGAAGCAAGAGAAAAGTGGCTTAACTGTCAGAAGACAGTTCACAACCTTTTTCTATACCATAGAATGGAACTGAGACCAAATTACAAGAGAGATAGTAGAAAATTTGTCTGGCTTTTTATTGATAAGAATTTAAAAATGGTCAGTGTTGTTCAGCATCTGCCAGTGGCCTGGGTTCCATGTCTGGTGGGCCGGTCCAGGGTCTGTTTTCCTCCCTAAGGGAACTGGACCCTCAGTGCAGTGGGTGTTTTAGTGAGCTCCTTTGGAATGCGATAGCTGGTGTCAGAGACAGTGGAAATTCAGGAATTCTAAAAAGCCTGTGATGATACCAGTTTTGTTATTGTTTGGTTCGGTTTGAGACAGAGTTTCACTGTGTAGGCTTGCCTGGCCTTAAACTCACAGATCTCTGCATGCCTCTGTCTCCTGAGAGGTGGAGTTGGCTATAATGTCATGCTTGACCCATAGTCTCACTTCGTAATAAAACTTAAAGCATCTTATTTCCTAATGAACAAAATATAAACCTTGTGCTCCCTTACTGCTCCCCTTTGCCTATATTCAGACTTTAAACTTCTCATCTTTGTTTCAACCTATATGATACATAGACTTTTAAATTTTTAATTTTCACATTTTTTAATTTTACATGTTGTGTCCAATATGTAGGCATGCCCTCACCTCAGCATGTTTGTGGAATCAGAGGACAGCTTGGGGTAGTTGTTTGTCTCCTTCCACCATGAGGGTTCCAGGAATCAAACTCAAGTTTGATTGGCAGAAAGAACTTTTACCTTTACCCACTGAACCATTTCATCAACCCTGTAATGCAGCACTTTTTTTCTTTCTCCCCTGCATCCCCACATTGTTTGTTTTTAAGAGAGGATATTGTGTAATCTTAGCTGACCTAGAACTCATTATGTACATCAGCTTGGCTCCAGACTTCGGGTAAGCTTCTTGTCTCTACTTCCTGACTGCTACGATTATAGGCATGAATTGTCACACCCAGTTTAATATAGCCTTTGTCTTCATGAGGATTTCTTTCTTTTGGGGGGTGTTTAAGGTAGAAATGCTTTCCCTTTTATAAGTGCCTGCTGTATTTCCACAGTACTTTATTTGGTTATTATTATTGTTCTGGTATGTAATAGTTACTTGTATATGTATGGTCTTTTTCCTACTGTATTACAAGTAAAGCAACTTAACTATTCATCATTATATAAGTGAATGCCTTCTTCATTATAAATGATTGTTGTGTAAATCGTATTTTTGACATTGAAAGCTTTTTAAAAGACCTTGTTCTGTGATCTTTGATGTTTCTGTATGTAGTAAATACTACTAAGCACATGAAACGAATATAGGATGTGTCTTAGAGTTTTACTGCTGTGAAGAGATAACATGATCACAGCAACTCTTGTAAAAGAAAGCATTTAATTGGGTGGGGCTGGCTTACAGTTTCAGAGGTTTAGTCCATTGTCATCATGGTGGGGAACTTTGTGGCTTGCAGGTAGATATGGTGCTGGAAAAGGAGCTGAGAGGTTTATATGCAGTTCCACAGGCAATAGCAGAGACTTCGAGCCACACTGGGTACAGATTGACCATAAGAGACCTCAAAGCCCACTCCCACAGTGACAACTTCCTCCAACAAGGCCACACCTCCTAACAGTGCCACTTCCTGTGTGCTAAGAATTCACGCACATGACTTTATGGCAGCCATTCCTATTCAAACCACCACAGTAAGCCTAAGTTATTCAGTCTAAAGGGAAAGAAATCTGTTTACATGAAGATGTGGTTTCAGGATTATTTACTATGTATAATTGTTGGAAAAATAAATATCCAACAGTTTTTATGTTTAATAAAGCATAATTCATTATAAGAAATGTTAGAGATACTAAAAAGTTAGGGAACTAGTATTTGTATATAATATCTACTTAATAACAAAAGATGTTAGCCGGGCATGGTGGCACACATGTTTAATCCCACACTTTGGGAGGCAGAGGCAGGTGGATTCACTGTGAGTTCCAGGCCAACCTGGTCTAGAAAGCAAGTCCAGGACAGCCAAGGTTGCACAGAGAAACCCTGTGTTGAAAACCAAAAAAAAAAAAAAAAAAAAAAGAATAACAGAAGGTGTTGAGAGAATTAATTAGATTTTACTATAGAAGATTTCAAATAAATCTTACTGAAGAATTGAAACTTAAAAGTCTTGTACTTTGGGATGGAGAGAAGGCTCAGTGGTTAAGAACATTGACTCTTCTCCCAGAGGTCCTGAGTTCAATTCCCAGCAATATCATGGTGGCTCACAACCATCTGTAATGGGATCTGATGCCCTCTTCTGGCCTGCAGGTGCATATCTAGGAAGAGCATTGTATACATAATATAAACAAATCTTTTTTTAAAAGTCCTGCATCCCTTTATTCAAGAAAATTTAAAGAAAAGAATAAATATGGAAGAAGCTCATTGTTACTTCTTAATTAGGTCTCACTTATCAGCAACAGTTTCCGTGTTTGTTTATGTTCTGGGAATAAATTAAGTCATAGTCATAAATAAAATCATATAAAATATTATTCGTACTCTAAAATGTCATTTCCATTTTTATAGTGATAAATTAAATGAATTGAGACGACAGAAAGAGAAACTAGAGGAGAAAATTATGGATCAATACAAATTTTATGACCCATCTCCTCCTAGAAGGTAACACTAGCCAAATTTTATAAATCTTGTTTTGAAGAAAACCTTATTTGTAGTATTGTTAAGGCTTATAATTTTATTAGGGTTATTGTTGACTAAGAATTCTTTTAATTCTACTAGGAGAGGCAACTGGATTACTCTAAAAATGAGAAAATTGATAAAGTCCAAGAAAGATATTAATCGGGAACGTCAGAAGTCTCTAACCCTGACACCCACCCGCTCTGACTCCAGTGAGGGATTTCTTCAGCTGCCCCATCAAGACAGCCAAGACAGCTCTTCAGTGGGGTCAAACTCCTTAGAAGACGGCCAGACCCTGGGGACCAAGAAGAGCAGCAGTGAGTGCTAAGTGCTTTAAACAGTAGGAGTTAGAGTCCTAAAAACAACTTCCAGCAGTCTTTTAGTTTGATGAGAGGTATTTCATTTAACTTTATGTTTATAAAATTAATTGCAGACTACAGTAGTATACAGCCACCTGGCTTTCTGACATGTACATAATGATAGCCATCATTATGCTAGTAAGGTGAAATATTGCAAAAAGAACATTGACGTAAGAGCTTGCCTATGCCTGCTTCTAAAATGTGCTCTTAAAATAGGCAAGTCTTTCCTTCTGCTTATATTTTATACTGTAATTATAAAGATAAAAAAGAATAAGATTTCATTAATATCTATAACTTACTCAAAATAAGACATTTTAATAAAGGTTTTTGTTCATATGCTTTTGTAGTATAAAACTTGAACAAAATTATCATACTGGGGAAGTAAAGAAAAACAAATACTTATTTGAAGAGGTATTACAGAATTATTTAAAGATAACTGAAGTCTCTAAAAATTATTGAGGGATACTTGCTGAAGTTTTTGGTTAAAATGAAATAAAGATGAGGAAATGTAAATGTAGAAGCTTATGATTTAGTTTTTATTAGACTTAGAAGTCCCACGTAATGTACCTGATACAATTTATAAAGTTTTTAGTTCACTTAGTGTGCGTTTTAGCTAAATAGCGAGACAAAAGTAAGAGCCTAAAAAAGTTATATTTTAAGAAATAAAGAATTCAAGCCGGGCGTGGTGGCGCACGCCTTTAATCCCAGCACTCGGGAGGCAGAGGCAGGCGGATCGCTGTGAGTTCGAGGACAGCCTGGACTACAAAGAGAGTCTAGGACAGTCAAGACTACACAGAAAAACCCTGTCTCAAACACACACACACACACACACACACACACACACAGAGAGAAATAGAGAATTCAACACTAAACTCTCTGAAGATGTCTACAAAGTTGACTTTCCATGTTCTCGTAAAATACTTGAAAAGTGTATCTTTTGACCACATCATTACCAGGGTCACTAAATTTTAAACACATATCTGCAGCCAAGTGTGGTCGTGCATACCTGTAATATCATTGTGGGGAGAGTCCAAGGCCGGCTGGCTGCATGAAACCCTCTTTCTAACAAACTCCACTATTCTTCTGAAATAAAATGTAAGCCAAGGTAACTATTGCTTCCCTCAGAGGTAAGCTGTCTATGTGGGTGGCTCTTACAATACTCAAAACTTAGTACGACATTACAGCCTCAAGGGAATTACCTCTGAGAGGAGATGGCATTTGGGATTGTAACATATTTCACAATACAGTTTTAGCTGCCTAGATAGTCAACAAATAATAACAACCAAAAGTCCAGATGCATATACAATATACATTAATAGTCTCCAGAAAGCAGTATAGTTCTGTAGTTTCATAGATGATGACTATTATCTGTGATCCTTTGCCATCTAGCCTTGCCCATCTACTGGTGTAGAAAGGTCAAGTTTTTGTTTACAGGTGGCTAATAAGTTTTTTTTTTCCCAAGATTTATTATATATACAGTGCTCTGCCTGCAGGTATACCTGCAGGCCAGGTGAGGACACCAGATCACATTATAGATGGTTGTGAGCCACCATGTGGTTGCTGGGAATTGAACTCAGGACCTCTGGAAGAGCAGCCAGTGCTCTTAACCTCTGAGCCATCGCTCTAATCCCCCACGCTCTAATAAGTCATTGTTATCTGCTACCTTTAAACACAAAAATATATAGCATCCTATTAAGAAAATGTAATGTGTGTCCTTAATTATTTTAAATTACAGGAATATAATTTAGACGTACGCACGTTCATGCGTGCGCGCGCCCACACACACAGAGGGTTTTTTTTTTTTAATGTCATTCTGTCTGTCTAAAATGCAAGTCACTCTTTTCATACTTCATCCTGGAACACTCAGGATAAAAATCAGAAGGAAACAATATTCTCCTTTCCTACAGTTGTTCAACTTTAGATTTGTTTTAAGTAAACAACAAAACTCAACAACACTGATGTTCCCTTAATCTAAGTATACTTCAGGAAAAGATCATTATATGTCTCTAAACATAATTGCCATGAGAAGAAATGCATCCCTGCTGAATCTAAAATTCTTTTTATCCTGCCCATTTTGGAAGAATGTCTGTCTGTCATGTCAGTAAAGCAGTCTTTGAAAAACAGCTGAAAACAGAAAAAGGAAAAAAAAGAAAAGTATCTACACATGACATGTGCATGCTGCAACCATCCAGCTTTGTTTTAGCTAAGTGTCCATTTTTATGTTGCTTTCAGCTCATTCCTTTTTGGTCATTGAGAACAGCTGTGTTTACCAAGCATGAAAATACATATGTCAAATTAAAAAGCTGACACACCTGTAATCCCAGTACTCAGGGAGGATCTCTGTGAGTGCAAGGCCAGCCTGGTCTGCAAAGTGATTCCAGGACAGCCAGGACTACACAAAGAAGCCCAGTCTCGAAAAAAGATGACCACCACCACCCCAGTTAAAATTTTTTGATGAATCATGACTCCTCCTTATAGCAGTCAAACAAGTAGAAAGGCTATTTTAGCTTGCACACTTTTCAATGAATACTCACCAATTTATCCAAAACAACCAGCTTTGCGTATTCCATGCTGGTGACAACCTTCTAAGAACAGTTATCAAGGTTGTGCATATTTTCATGTTGTTTTCCTAAATGTATAAATTTTATATTAAGTCATTCCAATATATAACTTAGTTTTTCTAATGATGCCTATACTTGAGCAATAATCCTTTAATTCACAAATTGTTTTTCTGGAGTGCTTCCTTCCTTCCTTTTTTTTTTTTTTTTTTTTTTTTTCATATAAACTCACCCTATGGGCCCTTCAAAATGGGCTCATTTAAATTTGTTGTTTATTAGTATGTTATTTTATCCACCTAAATGTTCTGCCTGCCCTTATGCCTGGTACCACAAGCATCCTTGGTGCCTTCAGAAGCAGAAGAGGGCATTGGATCCCTGGAACTGGAATTACAGACCATTGTGATCTGCCATATGGATGCTGGGAATTGAACTTGGGCCCTCTGAAAGCAGCCAGTGCTCTTAGCTGCTGAGCCATCTCTCCAACACCCAAATATCTTTAAATGTTATAGTTCCCTCCCATTTTGCTTGCTTTGGGGTTCCTTTTTATTAGCTTTTTTAGAACTTATTGCCAACATTTATTGCTGATGTCAAACTATTCTTTTTTCCTCCTTCTTTCAACGAGCATCTTGTAAAATGAGGCTAATATACCTGCTGTTTCGTCTCTAGAAGGACTTGTTGGAAGAGTGTGCATTCCCACAGTGCTGATAAACAGTGCACTAGATTCTAGTCTAAATCAGTATTTTCTTATTAGACATTAGGAGACTAACAAAACAACTAAAGTTTATAATATAAACCACCAATAGATTAAATTTTAAAAGTAACTTTTGTAATTTAACCAGGAAATTTGTTTTCTCCCTACGTAATTCTAACTAGTTCCTGTTTTTATAGGACTGTAGCCAGTGCTTTCAAAGTATGTGCTCCTCCCCACTGTCTTCAGTGCTTTCCAAGTGTTGCAGTAGCAGAGTGCATGCTTCCTATTTCACTGTCTTCAGCAGCAGGAGGGTGTTAGCTGTAACGTAGCATACATAGCTGAGACCAACATTCATTCCTGTCCTTAATTTCAACATTTAACTCCCATCTGTTCTTCTCCCTTTTTTCTTTCATTTCCCTGTTTCTGTTTTTCCTCATGCTCTGACATTAAAGTGGTTGCACTGAAAAGACTGCCCTTTTTGAGGAACAGACCGAAGGATAAAGACAAAATGAAGGCCTGCTACCGTCGTTCCATGTGTAAGACTTTATGACAGTTCAGCTTCTTTCAAATGACTACACTGGCTTCCATTACTAATTTTTCACTAACCTTTCTCTGGACTGTACTAATTTCCTATTTTGCAAAGTGCAGTCTTTCTTTAATATGAAGAGCTGGAAGAATATTTTTTCAAAGAAGGCATTGAACTTGCACTATATGTATACTACCCCTACATATATATGCATATGTTTAGTAATACATGCAGTATACTTGTAAATGTCCAGTGCACTCTCAGAATTGGCAAAAAACAAACAGACTTAATTTTATATGCCATACAGATCTTCCCCAAAGAAGTTTAAGGAAAAAAATATAACAAACTCTTTAGCATTAGGAATTTATTTCCTTAATGAACCTAAGTAAATAAATAAATGAATAAAGTGGCCTATAATCCTTGAACATGTTTGTCATTCTTTATGTAATAATCTTGGCTTTCTCTTTTTAAGTGAAACTGGTAATGACATGACGTTACTCTGAGTATCTCTTTCAGGTTTTTATTAATTAGTAAATGTACTTGATTTATAAAGATGAAGAATTTACTCAGTAACCTGCTCTGACCAAGGACTCTTTCATTTTCAATAATGACAATGTGTAAAATTGCTCTCCATCTTATCTCATTCCATTTTTGTCACCATAAAACTACATTCTGAAGGCTTCTAATTATATTTTACACCATAGCACAAAAGCATGGCAGTTGTACATAGTATCCTTTCTATCTTTAAGAGAGGGGTGGGGTGTGGTAAGAGTACTGAGGTATGTCAGCCTTTGGCCTCATTCCATTCAGCTGAATGCATGTCATTACTCAAATGGCCTTGTAGTTACAGTTTGGGGCCCATTTGCATTAATTCATAGACAAAACCAGACCATTCTTAATACAAAATAGAAATAAGGGCCAATCCATTGATCATGCTGATTCATTTGCTCTCATTTGCATCCCAGCCATGAATGACCTGGTGCAGTCCATGGTCCTAGCAGGAGGACAGTGGACAGGTAGTACTGAGAATTTGGAGGTCCCTGATGATATTGCAACGGGTAAAAGGAGAAAAGAATTGGGAGCTATGGCCTTCTCTACTACAGCCATCAACTTTTCAACTGTCAGCTCTGCCGCGGCCTTCCGACCCAAGCATTTGGTTAATAATAAAGGTATAGGCCGTCTGCTCTTTGCACTGTGGTGTGTAACTGTTGGCAACGGGTATTTTAATTTGACTTCCCTGTGTACTTTTTTTTTTTTTCAAACAACCTGAAGTAATTACCAAGCCACGATCTAGATTTGATTTGGGAAATTTTTCAAGTTCTTTCAAGCTTTTAAGATACTGTATAAATAATGAGAATCTTTTCTAGTCCTCCTCTCATTATAAGTAGCTGATGAACTTACATGAAATGGAGAAGAAAGTCAGATAGAGTAGAAGAGAGGCCAGGCAGTGGTGGCGCACGCCTTTAATCCCAGCACTTGGGAGGCAGAGCTCTGTGAGCTCAAGGGCAACCTGGTGTACAGAGCGCATTCTAGGACAACAAAGGCTATGCACAGAGAAACAAACAAACCAAAAAAAAATCACTTTAAAGTGGAAAGTAGGAGGCAGAGGTATATTTGTTTCTTAAAACCCCAAAGCACAACTTAAAAGAGCTACATAGAACAGCATGGTTTTGCTTTGCTTTGCAGGGACCTTGGGGGCATTGTTTCATTGCTTCCAGTGTTTTCTTAAGTCAATTCTCATCAGCTACTCTTGTCTTCTAGTTCCAGCTCCGAGCTGTATTTTACATAGCGGAAAAGGGGTTTCTATACTCTGTGTAAATACTTAGAATGAAGCTGTTTTAGCACAGAATTTGTTTATGTTCATGTGCTATTTCGTGTAGATGCTACATCCTTTGAAGATGTGAGTCCACAAGGCGTTAGTGATGACTCTAGTGCGGCATCAGGAGTTCATGGTAAGCGATGAGCTTAACTTAGATGGCACATATTGCATACTGAATGGGAATGCTGAGATTCTTGCACTGAATAGGTGAATGTGGGTGGCTTTGCCTCTTTTATTTCTTCTAACACTGCAAGTTTCCCTTTTAATCAATTAAGTCAATTAAGTTTTAATCAAGGTCATTTACAAAGTATGCCTATATAATCCTCAGAGGTAATTTTGTTGCCACTAACATATAAGATTAACTATAAGAGTTGCATTTTGCCAGGCACAGTAGCACACACCTGTAATCCCAGCACTCAGGAGACAAAGGCAGACAGATCTCTGTGAGTTCAAGGCCAGCCTGGTCTACAAAGTGAATCCAAGACAGCCATGTCTACACAGAGAAACCCTGTCTCCAAAAAAAAAGAAGAAGCCGCCACCGCCAACAGGATGGCTCAGTAGTAAAGGGCACTTTCCATGCAGGCTCAGCAACCTACATTCAGCCACAGAGTCCATGTAAACGTGGGAGGGAGAAGGGGGCTGGAGAGGTGGCTCAGCACTTAAGAGCACTGGCTGCCCCTCCAGAGGTCCTGAGTTCAATTCCCAGCAGCCACATGGTGGTGCACAACCACTTATAATGTGATTTGATGCCCTCCTCTGGTATGCAGTTAGAGAACTGTATACATATAAGTAAATCTGTTAAAAAGTGAAAATAAAATCTTAAAAAAAAAAAGTCAATGAAGAGGAAACTCCACAAAGTTGTCCTTTGACCTCCCACCCCGTGCCGGCATTCACGTACATGTACATAATAGTTAAAATTGAAAAGATGTTAATATATAGAATGTTAGATGGCTCAGCAGTTCCCAGCACCACGTGGTAGCCCACAACCATCTACAACTGCAGTTCCAGGGAATCGGATGCCCTTTTTGAGTTATGATGGCCTCAAGCACAGATATGGTACATACACATACATATATGCAGGCAAACACTTAAACACAAAAAAGTAAGCCTTTAGAAAATAAATTTAGCTGGACAGTGGTAGCACACACCTTTTATCCCAGCACTTGGAAGTCAAAATTAATTAATTAAAAGTAATGTATTGTGATATTACCAGTACAGATGGTCACATTCCTCCACTTCATGACATCTCTGAAGCATGGGGGTTCCTTACCTAGTCTGTTGTAAATTACCTGAGAGACACTAGGGGAACATGTCATTTTATTAAATAAAAAACATTGTGGTATCAATCTCTAGAAATCATTTTCAAATATAAATATGATCTCTTTCTCCCCTTTCTTTCTCTCTCCTTACTATTTTAACTGTTTTTCCAGAAGTACCATGTTCTAGAATATCTACTAAACTAAAAATGTCTGTGCTTTCTAACCTGTGTGATTCACCATCTGTAAGCATGCCCAGGCTGAGAAAATATGCATGATTGTTTCCTCAAGGCATTCTGTGGCCAGAATGTAGAATCCAATGCTATCAGATGGACTTTTCATTACACTGTTTCCTGATTTTTCCATTTAGCCTCAAGACCAGCCAGCCTTGATAGTGGCAGAGCATCCACTAGCAATAGCAATAATAACGCTTCCGTCCATGAAGGCAAAGGTATGCTGCAGGAGATGCGTTAATGTGCCCCATATGCCTTCCAGCTTGTTGACAGCTGAAAGACAGGAGCTCTGTATGCACGCGGCCCTGCCTGACTCCAGAACCAGCCAGACAGGAGAGAGTGGGAAGTGGGGTGGAGTTTCTGGTGATAAAGTGCAAAATCCAAATGAGCTATATTAGAAACATGGTTTTCTGGAATGCTTGCACCTTTTACATTGTGATACAGATGTATTTCAATGTAAACAAATGTAAAATCAGGAGCAGTTATTTTGTCTTCAGTTCTTCATTTTCACGGATAAAATTAAACATAATTACCCATAGGTCCTTATTTTAAGTACCATTTTGTGCTTGACATCTGAATGGTTGTCCTTGAGTTTTTTCATAATGCATGTACATTGCTTGTATTACTAGTATTTTAAAATTTCTTTATCTTACTTTGTCAACAAAATACACGCCTCTCTTTTTAATATAAGAAGCAATCGTGTCTGTGTATGTATGTCACATAAGTAGATACATATGTCTCATACATGGCTCATACAAAGAATTATTTCAAGATTGTTTACTTCTGTGTTTTAATATGTATTCCAAGGTGAGGTTTTTAAGTAATAGCTATAATATATTTTCTTAAGATTTATTATTGCCTTTACAGACTCTGAGCTTGTAAACACTACCGTATCTATTCTCTGTGCTCTAGATTTGTACAACTATAATGAGTGCACTTGTTCTGTCACTTTTGGATTATAACATTACTTGTCGCACTCATTTTTTATAGTTAGTTTTATGACTTTTATTTCAGTGATCTGAACTACATAGTTTGAGAGGAATTAAATGTTCCTTTTCTTAAAAAAATTATTTTATGTATATTAGTACCCTATCTGCATATACACCTGCAACCCCTAAGAGGCCATCAGATCACCTTACAGATGGTTGCGAGCCACCATGTGGGTACTGGGAATTTAACTCAGGACCTCTGGGAGAGCAAACAGTGCTCTTAACCACTGAGCCATCTTTCTAGCCCCTAAATTTTCTTTTTTATAAGCCATATCTGATTTAAAAATATAGTCTGAAACTATGAAAAATTCTTTGAAAATATTAGAAAATTAGCTCTGAAAAATAGCACAATTTTAGACAAATTCTTTGATGAGTGCCTTACTCTTTATGATTGTATCACTTTCTGTCTTGATATGCAATAGTTTGGTAGTGATAACCGTCCTATAAAGGAGTAGTGAGCATTCTTAGGACTGTGTTGTAGAACTCTGCCCACTCCATTACAGTCTTCCAAGGTTACATGGTGGCAGTACCAACAGTGAACATCAGAGCCAATCAGATAATTCACACCCTGAGGAAAGAGTAAGCCAGACATGTTCACATGTGCCATACATATGCCAACATTTGGCATGGTGAACTAGGACAACCTAGCCTACATACCAAGATCCAAACCATCCTAGGTGATATAGTAAAGTCCTGTCTGAAATAGTTTGTTTCATTTTTTTTATGGGACGTGTGTATTTCATATTTCCTTTTGACTTTCCTTTTGTGTATACTAAGTTCTTTAGACATTTTTAGGGATTTTTATTTAGTAATCTTTTTTGTAATCTTTTCATTCAGAAATCTTTGAATAAGTAATTGAATTGAAACTTCATAGACAGAGAAAATTAAAGTAATTATTTTTCACTGAAATGTTTTGGACTTTATCATTCTGAAATAATTTAAAATAGGTTCTTTTTCTGAATTGTGAATTATTTTACAGTTATTTGAACCTGAATTGTTAATGCTTATTATTCATTCATTCATTTAGTCTGTAGTATATTGAATGATTGTTTGTTTTGAAATTCTCTTTTGGATTTGACTCTGGTGACAAAAGTATGATTTGCCCTTATAGAACTTTGAGTATTTGTCAGTTTAATAAAAAAGCAGTTCTGGCATCCAACTGTTAGACTGGGGAACAAGTAACATAGCTTAAGTAAACATGCCTAAATGGAGTTTAAAGTCAGTGTGGCTGCTAATAGAATTAGAACCCTGCTAACAAATATTACACACTAGTTCCTCATTTCTGTTATTTAAGTATCAATACAGCATTTACTCCCAAAGCAGGTGCAGTTAATAACCAAAGCAGGCCACAAAGCCACAGCAGTGGAGAATTTAGTCTGCTTCAAGAGCATGAGCCCTGGTCCAGCAGCGGCAGCAGTCCTGTCCAGTATCTGAGAAGACAGGCCAGGTCAAGCCCTGTGCTCCAGCACAAAATGGCTGAAGCAGTAGAGGGCCAGGCACATCACAGGACTAAAGCCGGCTCCCCTGGAAGTGAAGTCGTTACTCTACAACAGTTTTTGGAAGAAAGCAACAAGCTTACCTCAATACAGGTTAGTTCTATTATGGTGGCCTTGATTTAAATGAGCAACACTAGTTAAATGCCTTGTGAATGAACCTTAGAATTTTTTTTTTTTAATTATAGAGTACTAAGAGATAACAGCAGCTCTGTAGTGTGTAGTTCGGTTTATCAGGAGAATTTAGACATGGCTATACTCAGTAATCTGCACTGCTTTTACTTTTAACAGTTGAAGTCCTCGAGTCAAGAGAATCTTTTAGATGAAGTAATGAAAAGTTTGTCTGTCTCTTCTGACTTTCTGGGGAAAGACAAGCCAGTTAGCTGTGCCCTGGCCAGGTCAGTAAGTGGAAAAAGTCCAGGGGACTTCTATGATAGACGGACAACAAAACCTGAATTTTTGAGAACTGGTCCTCGAAAGACTGAAGATGCCTACTCCATTAGCTCTGCAGGGAAACCTACACCAAGCACTCAAGGAAAGATAAAACTAGTAAAGGAAACCTCTGTGTCAAGACAATCAAAAGATAGCAACCCTTATGCCACTTTACCTCGTGCAAGCAGTGTGATCTCTACTGCTGAAGGAACAACACGAAGGACAAGCATCCATGATTTTTTGAGCAAGGACAGTAGACTGCCCGTGTCCGTTGACTCAGCACCACCTACTGCTGACAGCAGCACCACTGCAGCACCTAGTGAGTACCGTTTACCGCAGCGGCCCTCTGACGTGCCGACCCATGCTAGAGGCCATCAGGCCCCTGGTGATTTAGCTGCACACACTGAATCTCTTTATATCCAGGCTAAAAATTCAAAATCAAGAAGGCTGTGTTTTCTAAACCAAACTTTTACCACTGTTAAAATGTCTAGTGATGCCTTTGGAATATCAGCTAACGAGGGCCATGGGTCATTGGCTGTGGTTCATTCGTCTCAGCCATTTCTATCCCTGAACACAGAATTGGTTAGTAACATAAGTGGGCTACCTCCCAAGTCACTCATCAGAGTAGCTGACCAGACCTCTGCCTCTTTGGGTAAAGCTGCACAGAAAGATAACAAACAGTTTTCTGGTAGTCAGAACCCACAATCTTCTGTAGATAGCAACAGTCTTACCATTCCTGCATGCCTCTACCCTGAGGACACAGAAATTGCATTATCAGTTTCAGAGGATAGTCAAACTGTTTGGTATGAATATGGCTGTGTTTGATCAAAACTGCATAATATGTTAATATTATTTGCCAGGCTTATATTTTTTAAATTGTTACATAGAGTTCAGCTGTATAAAAAGGCATGTATAGAAACATGAATGTGTAACCACACCAAAGTCTGCATGAAATAGTAATTACATTGTACATGTTTTGCATGCCTTTAAAACCCCCAACCATATATGTTTTTCTTTCGTATCTTTTGTCACTTGATAAAGATGATGAAGATACTTTGATATCATGAAGCATGTTAAAATAGTTGCATGTTCTGTTACCAAGAAGAAATCATATCCAAGTCATTGTTTGGCTGCTTCTAAAAAGAGTGTTTGTTCATTTGTTCTCCCGCCTTCTCTGACAGTCATCCTTATTTCTTGAATCTACACTTCATTTTGCACATGTACAGTATTAATAAGGGAAATGGTTTTTGAAATGTCATTTTCTTTTGTCACTTAATCATGTTATCTATCCTGTTCTCTTTTCAAAGAAATAGTTAACAACTCAACTCAATTTATAAAGCATTGTTCAAATTTAAGATATTGTTTATTCATTAATGTGTTATTCCTAGAAATTTTCCATTAGATTTCAATGTGATTTACACACTGATTAGGTGCAATTGTATTATAATTCTCTTCTTGGTGCTGTCTTTTTCTGATAAAAACAATAGCTTAAGTACCTCTTCAAGATGACTGCTTTTTTTGTAATCCTTTAACACACACACACCCAAGGGGGAAAAAAAAATCCATTTTCTTGTTTCTTTGTTTTTTTTTTTTTTTTTTAAACATATGAGTCAGAGAAAGAGAAATAAACCAAGGCACTCATTATCTTGGGGATTTGTATTTTTACTTCAATTCAGAAGGATAAGCAAGCTTTTTATGATAAAAATTTTAACTTCTGTCGTTAACTGACTACTAAACTGAATATGTACATCTTTAATGCAGACTCTTTAAAGCTAATATATTGTGCTAAAATATAAAATTCGGACTTGTGAGCATAAAAATAGAAAAAGTATATAGTCTTCATTCTAAAATTTATATTAAAAACATAGTCTTGCCTAGTGTAATAACTAGTACACACCTTTAGCCCCCACATACACCGCATGCTCTATTCCCTGGGAGGCAGAGATGGGTGGATCTCTGAGTTTCAGGCTAGCCAGGACAATGTAGTGCGACCCTGTCTCAAAAAATCTAAACAAAAAACAACAAAGAAAAAAAAAACAACAAGTCTTTAGCTCTCCACCCCCCAAAACAAAATCCACACAAGGTAGAGATATGATCTAAAACATGGACTCAGGCTCTCTGTAGTTTTAAACTACCTTCCTGAGCTCATGCCACTCTTAACGGAAGTCAACCTCAGTCTCTCCGGCTATTAAAAACCTATAATCTGACTTGTTTCTGCAGGATATTTTGTCTCAGGAATGTTTTTGTGACTTTGATTCAGCCTAAATATTACTCACACTAACTCAGCCTAGGTAGTCACCGTAGGTAACTTAATGAGTGAAAAGGAAATTATTGTTGTGTACTTAATGCATTGAGCTGTTGTTGTTAATACCAGATAAAAGAGAAAAACTTCAAGGAGTCTCTACTTAAATTTTTATCCTTAGCCTGGCATGGTGGCGTAGGCCTTTAGTCCCAGCACTCAGGAGGCAGAGGCAGGCGGATCTTTATGAGTTCAAGGCCAGCCTAGTCTAGAACATGAGTCTAGGACAGCCAAGGCTACACAGAGAAACCCTGTCTCGAAAACAAACAAATATATATATATATATATTTTTTTTTTTTTTTCTTTTTAAAAAGGTTCCCCTCTTGTATATACACAGAATGACTTTATGGATAGACCCCTGCTGTTTACACTGGTGACCTTGTTTTCTTCCCTTACAGCTAATCAGGTGAATATGGAGGTGTTTTTATGTATTTTAGAGCCACCTAATACACTTTCTGCACAAATACATCACAACCTTGTACTATCAATTTTTGTCTAGTCAGTCTTAATACTTCAGATAGTTTTGTGCTATTCTTTTTCCTTTTGTTCATAGCCTACTAGTAAAATTAAATGGTAAAGGGCTGGAGAGATGGCTCAGAGGTAAAGAGCACTGGCTGCTCTTCCAAAGGTCCTGAGTTCAATTCTCAGCAACCACATGGTGGCTCATAACCATCTATAATGAGATCTGGTGCCCTCTGCCTGGCTCACATGCAGGTAGAATACTGTACAAATAATGAATAAATCTTTTTTTAAAAATTAAGTGGTAAACATAGTTAAAATTGGAGGCTATATGGCAGAAATGCTTTCCTTAGTTTTGGACATCATAAAACTGGCCGTTACACTTTTTCACACTAATTTGCAAAATTAATGTTAATTTTGTTCATTCAAAATACATTTTAAGTTATGTATTTTATAAAAACTATGTGTTTTATTTTATGAAAGTGAACTTGAAGATTTGTGTCTCTAATGGGTATAAGGATATATCCAGTGTTTTGCAAAGTGTGCAAAGTGTATGTCAGACAGGCAAGTGACCATGTTTCCTGGGGCTGTTGTCTAAGGGTGCAGTGTGGACTTCTCCCAGAGGACATCACAACTACGGCTGGGAGTTTCACCAGGTGCCACTAGTGCCTTATCTTGTCAGTAGGGAAATAAAGCCTTAGTAACCACATAGAAGTGCCTGTGTGCCAACAGACATTTTTATCTCAGCGTGAAAAATGAAGCGTCTACACTTACTTGCCAAAGATTAGAAGATTCAGTATCCTAATTTTATAAATAATAAAACTGATAGCATTTAAAACTCGTGGCCTGGCCTTGTGCAAATCACACCCATGATCAGTGTGACAGTTGAGCAGCTTTATTTAAGCCAACTGTAAACAGGTATAAAATGCGCCTCAGCCCTTGTGTTCACAGTAAATAATACCAAAATGTAGATGTTTTCTACTATTGTATTGCAACTTTTTTAGCTTAAAATTATGTGATGACCATTAATATGTATTATAAGAATATAGTAAGTGTGCAAGCCTCTGACACTAAGATGTGGAAAAGGCAGGTCTTTTAGATTTATATAAAATAGTTACCACATTCACAGGTGTGTTGCTTATGACTTTAAGGTATAAATAATAGGCTTCATGTAATAAGGTGTCTGTCAGATTAATAATTTTCCCAGTTTTAGACTCCTCTGTGTCCTACCCATTGAGCTTTTTAGTTTATCTTCATGAACTGTGCTGTTGAACTTTTGACTAAATAACATGAACTACTTTTCTCCCACAGATTTGAACCAAGTACAAGAAAGCAGAAATTCAAAAAGCAGGTCTAGGGAGCAGCAAAGCTCCTAATTCAGTGACCCACTGCATGACATGTGGGCCAAGTGGTGAGTTTCCTGCTTGAATTGTAAATGAGTTTAGTCTCATTCTACAGACTAACGGAATTAAGTATGATAAAAAGTGCACATTGCATTAACAGATTAAATTTTGCTTGCTGAATCCACTGACGTTCTCCCTTGCTTACTTAGTAAAGGTTAGCTGTCTGCCATGGGTTTTTGCCTGTCTGTTTGGGTAGCAAACCTTTTAAAACTATTTTCTCTCAATTTAAATTTAATTTTAGCAGTGAATAACCTGGTCTTTCATGCAGTTACAACTTCTAAGTAATTGGTAGGAACGCACTAAATGCCTACCATACAAAGAACAGCTCGAATGTTGCCTATGGTTTCCTGTCACTCTCATTTCCATACAAACACCTGTGCATGCTGTTCTTACGGTAGCTCCCTGTAGCTTATATTTCTCTTACCTTCAAGCTGTTCTTATATTTTCTTTCTTCTTTCTGTCTTTTAACAAAATACAGAGAGAAAAGTGTCCTTCAGTTTCTCAGTATGAAGACTTAATTTCTGAAGTAACAAGACACCTAGCAACTATAGGACTATTTAAAAAAAAAGTAAAGAGATTTTAACACATCCCTTCGTGAATAGATCAGGCAAGAAATACAAACTTCACTCTTCCTTGAATCAAGGAGCACTACTGGATCAACTGCCAAACGTAAAAGGTTTTAGGACACTGTACAGTGCGTTGAGCTCTGCTGAATAAAGGACGTTCTCTCACTGAGGACCAAGTGTCTTAAGGTCAAGTATTCTAAGAACAACCTGCTTCCTTCAACATTTGTTTATTAATTTATCCTTGTTTGCTTACTGCTTTTGCTAAATATTACCCAAAAGCTAGCCATTTATATTTAGTTGTGTAAATCTAAATTAAGTGCTGTAGTATTTTGTGGAATGTACTATCTATCAAGATGCAGAGAAAACTGTTTGGGCATGTCAGCGCCTTTTTTCATTAGCAGACTGCATGTGTTGGTACGCTGGTTATTTTGTTTTGTTTTTAGAGTCAGTTGTTTGGATGCACTGCAAAGGAAACTCAATTCATAAGATATACAGAAGATTCCATAATGAGATAACAGAGTTAGAGAAACTGTATGGTACTAATCTTACTGCTTTCCCTGATAAGCTGCACTAGGCATTCATAAATGGATCCAAGATAAAAATCATTTTTCTGGAACTTTTTTTAGTGAGATGGTTTTCCAACAAATAGCATTTACAAGATAAAGCAACCGTGTTTTTAACTCATTTCCCTTCTTTGCTATTGGGTTTTTTTTTTTTTTTTTTTTTTTTTAATATGAGAGCTGATTGTTGCTTAAGAAGTTTTCTTACAGCAAAATAATGTAAATAATTTCTAAGATCTACATTTTTTCAGGAACTCATTTACTATTAAGGTTGTCATTTATTACTAAGAATTTTTCTGTTTTTGTCCTTTATAATATTATATTAAACTTGATAACTAATATAGGTAATTTTGAAATATTTGTATGTGTTTGTTACCTTAAACATTTGAAAGAAGCACAAAAAAAGTAGATTTTGTTAACCCAGAGAAACACCAATTTTTTAGTAGTAGCAATTTTATATCACAGTTTTATTTTCTTATGAAGTCTAAAAAAATGCATTGCTACTCATTATTGCAAGCTCATTGTTTAACATAAAAACCAGAATAATCTTTTGAAATGAAAAAAATACTATTTTTATTTTAACAGTACACTTCTTAAGCTCTTATTACCAGCTCTGAAGAACTTTTTGAATAATTACGCATTCCATAATGTGTGTTTTACAAGCTGTGTATCATCACTAACCCAGTAGCACGACAAGTCTCTTTTCTTTGCCCTCCTTTTCCTCTTTTTGTTACTCTCTCCCCCACTCTCTCTATAATAGGCCACTAGCAGGTTGTGTTTATAGTGACCTTTGGAAAGACCATCAATAAAAAAAGACACAAAATGTTTAGTTGATCAGAAGTTGAAAGCTAGAAAACTTGGATTTATTTAACTCAGTGCTACCAGAAAACAATACTATAAAATTAAATTGCTTTGAAACTCTTGAATGAAAGGTGCTATTTAAATGTAAATACAAAGGATTTTTACTGAAACACAGTGTTGTACAACAGAAATACTAAAAAATCTATTGTCTAGACTTTGAAATATCTCTTCACCATGACTCCTTGGTTCAAGTGTCAGATTGGTAAATGGGTATCATGGCAGTCTAGAGACTTGCATGTAAACAAAATATGTAAATTCACTTTTGGTTGAGTAGTTGAAAAATGAGTGTACAATTATGTTTTAGCTTAATATAGTAAGTGGGTAAGTTAGATTTATATTAACTAGCATCCAATTTGCACAATTAGCACACATCCCAGGACAAATAATGAGTGTGAGGTGACCTAATGAGGGTGAGTGATAATGCAGTTTGACCTCTCTATGATATCAGTACCCTAAAACAGAACCTGCTTAGTTAACTAGCACCTACCACTTCAACTGAAAATACCTGTAATGTATTAAATTGGAGTAGGTCGACTTTGGAGAGAAAAAAAAAAACCAAGGGACTACAATGAGACTATTAAAATATTTGATGTCATTATATCCATTGCCTTCCTCCCACCATTTCAAGAAAAGACTAGATGATAACCACATCGTTCTTCTTCTCAGTCTACTTCGGAAGCAGTCGTGTAAGAAGCTAAGCCAAATGGAAATGAACCCGAACCATTTTTCTTAACAGGCCTGAACTCACCTTTGTTATCTGGTTTTATTCCTAACCCAGCTCCTAAGCTTCTAAGAACACTAAAAAATCAAATTAACAGTGTCAGCTCAGAGCTCTAATAATATGCCTCCTCACTGGCCATGGAAATGTTTTGCTCCAAGTTTTTTTGAGTTGGTGGTTACCAAAGAGTTCATAAGACAGGTTTATGTGTAGCACCTTTCATGGAAGGCATGTTACAAGCCTATTAAAAATCACTGTGTGTATTATAGAATGGTAGCCACCTCACAAATGGAGTACTACAGCCTATACTGTCAACAGTTTATGTCAGGAAGAAAATCAATTCTGTACCAAAATGGAACTTTAATGGGGAATTGTGTATTCTAAATCACTTTTGTACTTTAAGTTACTTTTTTATGAGAAAAGTGAATTGTCTTTCTTTTCAGCCATTTGTCTTGAGATTTTTTTCTTTAAGTCTTGAACATGAATAATACAAAAAGAGCCCATTTTATAATATAAACCTTGATGTACACGTTAAGCTATTTGGACAATGAAAATGCCTTAAAAGGAATGTTTAATGGATAATGTTGCACTTATAACATTCTTTGACAAAACCTGATTTAAATTCTTTTTCATTCCTACTAGTTCTTTTTTTTTTTTTTAGTGTTTGCCATTGTACTCACAACTGTTATTAAATACCAAATCAAATAATATAAGAAGTGTAACATTTCCTTTAAAATTAATGCTAATAAGGGAGGTAGAGTTGAATGGCAAAACAATTTTACTTGGTGGTGCCTAATACCAGTCACAGGATTCCATGCATGACAATAATACCATTGTTTGAACTGTCTTTTACAGCTACTTTCTTTCTCTTTGATTCTCCTTAAAATATATATATATATATATGTTGAGTTAGCTGATATAAAAAGAAATAAAAACGAAAGGTAATTTTTTAACAAGCTGTGTATCAGCCAAGTGTTCCTCTTTGCCCTAGAGAACTATTTTTAGACTCTATATACTTTATCCTAATTGTTTTAGTTATCAAGAGGTTTGGGAAGTCAATTCTGTCAATCCTAAAATATGTTTACATATGTTTCCTAAAATAAAACTTAAATTATAATTTAGGTACAGTAAGAGTAACAATAGTAACTTACAATAAAGTAGAACTATAGAACTGGGCAGTGGAGGTGCCCACCTTTAATCCCAGCACTTGAAAGGCAGAGGCAGGCAGATCTCTGAGTTCAAGGCCAGCCTGGTCTATAAAGTGAGCCCCGAACAGCCAAGGCTACACAGAGAAACCCTGTCTCAAAAAACAAAACAAACAAACAAAAATAGAACTGCAACAGGACTATTTTGATTCTCCCACCCCAGCCTGCTGTTTTATTTTTTTACAAGACAAGAAAAAGTACTGTTAGACAGTTAGGACCTTAAGCATGGTTGGCTCGTAATCTACCACTTAGCTAGAGCCCCAGCCCTTCTTAGGACTTCTTATGCTATGTGCACTCTTCTTATAAAGTGAGATAAACTAGATGAGTTGGATGAAGGTGAGACAAGAAATCTACTAAGATAAAGGCTGTATGAACACCAGCACTGTGACACCATGTATCCTGCCACAGTCTGGTAACCACAAGGACTAAGTGACATAGGTAGGTAGTACACACCGCATGGATATGCTAGACCAAGAAATGATTTAATGATGACATCTTCTGCTCCTCAAAATGGCATGTAACCTAAAACTTAGGAACATTTTAATTTTGGAATTTTCCATTTATTAACTTTGGATCAATTAACCATAGGTTACTGAAACTTCAGGAAGTAAAACTGCTGAGAATGTTACAGGCTACAAAAATCAGTCTCTTTGTGGGGCTGCAGTGATGGTTCCGTGGTTAAAAGCATTGGCTGCTCTTACAGAGCCAGGTTCCTTTTCCAGCACTGTCCAGAACCATCCACAACTGTGGATACTGTCTACACTTCTCACAACTGTCTGTACCTCCAGCTCCAGGTGATCAATTGCCTTCTAGAGTCCACGGACACTGGACACAAGTGGTGCACAGAGATGTACAAGAAGACAAAACACAGAAAAATAAACCTCAAATTGTTATATTTAATTTTTTTTTTTCTTACAAACTCGAGGTAGCTGGCTGAGTCTTGCCTCGTCTTTCTTCTGAAGCCTGTTTTCACTATCAACAAAATAGCCAAGGTCTACAAATTCTGGTTCTGTTTCTTCTTTTTATGTGCATAGCAACCTGGAATTGCCTGTTTGTGCAGAACAGGCAAAACAAACAAGCATGGACACTCTGGAACAAGGCAACACAAGTAACACAAGTGACAGATTACAGCGTCTCTACTAGATGTATTTTCCAAAGATTCAGCAGGAAAACATCCTTTTAGAAACATCCCACTTGATTGGCATGGAGATAATGACATTCTAGCCTAGGTCTAATCCTCAGTGAATAAAAGCCTGACTAAATTCTTCCTAGATTGGTGTTTCAAGATGCAGTAACTGAAAGGATCCTGTTTTAGGGTTTTCTGGAAGAACATAACCAAGAGAATATATATTACAAAGTGACTTATTAGGTCAGCTCGTACACTTTGGCCTGCATATTGGAGCAGTGACTGTCTTACATGCTGTTGACCTGAGAACCTGGCAGGTGCAGTAGGCCTGGGGAGTTTCTGAAGAGCCTTTGTTCTTCAGTCAATAAAGGATGACAGAACAGAAGCAGCAGTTCTCCTTCCTAGAACTCTGTCATGCCCACGGTGGGAGTCTTCCTTCCACACTTGGTCTTCCCTAGAAATGTCCTCAGACCTGCCCAGAGGAGTATTTGTTTCTAGATCAAATTTAAGTTTACAACCAAAATTAACCATCACAGAGATTAGCAAAGTTACCCTAAAACAGGATAGTAAATTAAGGGAGAGGTCAAAAGAAGCTGCCTTTCTGTCATAAATTCTGATGTCATAAAGTGTACTTTCCTGCTGAGTTTTAAAATGTAAATTTAATAGTTTAATGGTAATATCGTCTACCTCTAGTTTTTCTACATTAAGTTTAACAAACCAGGTGTGATGGTACCTGTGTGTAATCCCAATATTTTAGAGTAAAGGCAAGAGGTTAAAACTGTCAAGGTTACCCTTGTATACACAGCTACTTTGAGGACAACCTGACCTACATGAGACCTTGTCCCAACAAAACAAAAAATGTTTAATAAAAACCCACCGGTTTAGAAACAAACATCTTACATTAGAAAGTGTTTTTAATCATCTCACTGGGGACAATCCTAATTTCCCCCAAATCAGTATGTTCTAAGTGCAGTAAAAAGTGATGATTTAAGTTCATTAATCCCAAAAGAAATCCCAATTGTTGAAGGACACCCCCCCTCCCCTTTTTTGAGACAGGGTTTTTCTATGTAGCCTTGGCTGTCCTGGACTCACAGAGATCTGCCTCCCTGAGTGCTAGGTTTACAGGCATGTGCCACTGTGCCCTGCCAAAGGCCTTCCTATAATGAATAACTGTCATGGAAAATAGGAGACAGAATAGAATCTCTCAACTGACTAAAACTACCTCATCTTTACATAAATAAGGCTGGGGCAAACAGCTAAGTTAGAACTTGGTCCTGCAAAGGATCCAGGGTCAGTTTCCAGTACCCACACAGTGGCTCCTCTTACTTCTGCAGGCACACAATGCAGACAGAATGCTCATACAAAAGTCTTTAAGATGAACCATAGTCTCCAAATAAAAGACACAATAAAAACAGCTATCAGAAATGTTTTTAATTATGAGCATTAGCCCAAGTAGCTTTTGTTTAACTATGTAGTCCTTGGTTGGCCTAGAACTCAGGTCAGTCCGCTCTGCCTACAGTGATAGACGAAAGTCATCTCCCACCACGCCCGGCAGTCACTTTTCAGTCAAAGTTTAGAATTATGGGGTCATGTCCTGTATCCTTCACAAATACAAGAAAGTCTTCGGGACTCAATCCCATGGTTGCAGCATTAGTCATTGGGTGAAAGTACACTTTTTCATGTCCACCTTCCAGAAAAGCTGAATCCAAAACAAACTTAACCTCTCCATCATCACAGAAGAGTGCCAAAGGCGTGGCACAGCCTTGACCAACTTTCAGTTTTTCTAGCATGGCTGTTTCATCGGCAAATCGAAGATTTCCACTCCCAACTCCTAACTGCTTGCCAAGATCATTTAAATTAACTTGTCTATCATGAAGAACTGTCACCAGCCAATAATTTTTCTTCTTTTTGTCTTTAAGAAATAAGTTCTTACTATGTGCTCCTTTCATATGTTGAATATGAGGCATCATTTCTTCAACTGTAAACACCTGCAAAATATCACAAGTAAAATTACACACACATAGCAACAGTTGTACATACTTTGTGTGGTGGATGAAAGGGTGTGCTCTACACTGAATTTAACTGGTAGAGATGCATCTCCATTCATTGTTTTATTGTTTATAGTTGGGCTTTTTGGTGCTGGGGATAGAACCCAGAGCACTATACATTCTAGGCAAGTACTAGGTATCTGAACTAAACCCTCAGGGCTGAGGTTAGGATCAAGAGTTCAGGTAAGCCTGTATTACACAGCAAAATGCTGCTTTGGAAAGGGGGAGGAGGAAACCTTAAATCATCACAGTTGCTAATCTCAAGACCTCAGTTTTTCTTAGCCCAGTTTTCTATCCCAGCATGCTAGTGAAGCCATCAGATACCTGAGAAGCGTACTGTTGTACTTTGGCAGTAAATGTATGACAGTCCTTAATATTTATCTCCACTCTACAAGGACATTGATGGGGAACATAAGAGCCCCCCCCCCCAGATTAGTACAGAAATATATATATTCAGGAAGTGTACCTGGGAAGGAAGGCAGAGGAAACAGCTTTGTTACGGCATTTGTAAAGATGAGAAATCTTAACAAGTGTTTCTCAAAGAACTGGTGTTTTCAGTCCCAGCACTCAGGAGGCAGAGGCAGGCGGATCGCTGTGAGTTCGAGGCCAACTTGGTCTACAAAGCGAGTCCAGAACAGCCAAGGCTACACAGAGCCTGTCTCGAGAAAAGAAAAAAATAAATAAAATTGTTCCTCAAGCCCTACCAATCCTCATAGTAGTTTCCACGAACACTGCAAATCTCCAGTGTGAGTTATGTTTTTAAAAAGTTTAAGGTACGTACTTTTTGTTTGTGCCACGTACCGGCTGGCAGGGCCAAAAAAAGGGCTTAGGGAGGGACCTCTGAAGCTGTAGTTTTAAAACTGGCAGTTGTGAGCTCAGTGTAGGTGCTGGAAACTAAAATCGAGTCATCTTCAAGAGGACGACGTGCACTTAACTGGGAAAAGAACTCTCCAGAGCCAGGGGTATACTCCTTGGTAATTATTTGGGAATACGCCTCTTCTCGGGTTGCAGTGGTATAAACTGTGCAAAGCAGTAAAAACCAAACCACTGCAATGACCTGTTGTGCCTTCTATAGGGTTGCCACTAAAGTGGTGGGTTCCAGCCCGCTCAAAGTCACATCAATCATCCCGAGACAAGTTTCCTCACGGTACCCTCAGTTACAAACCCAAAGACCTACAAGTCCTTGGTTGGACCCAAAAAGCGCTCGCCCTAAGTGCCCCAGTAGCCTCAGTTGCAGCGGAAGACCGGCGCACGGCCTTCCTGGGTCCACAGCCTCACCTCTGGATGCTCCACCACCTCTGTGCGGATGGCGAGGGCGCCGAGCCTCTGCTCTAACGCCGCCCGCAACTCCAAGCTCGCCGCCATCTTTCCCGCGGCGTTGGCAGGCTGAAAGAAGCGCCTGTCGGAAGCGCGGCAGCTTCCGAGGCGTGGCGGTGCGATTTGCCCGGGACCAGCCCATCAGAGGACCGCCCAGTGCGCATGCCTATAACTCTGACCACCTGAGCCGCCGTTCACGCCCGGGGAAAGCTACGTGCCTTGTTGGTTCCGGGGCCGCGGCACTGTAGCTTTATGGCTTTCCAACTATAATTTGTAACGTGCGACTTTCTGTTTTTCTTTTAATTTTATGTGTATGGGCGTTTTACCTGCATGCAGGCCTGTGCACCACGTTTGTGCAGTGCCAGAGGCCGAAAGAGTGTGTTCGATTTCCTAGAACTGGAGTTTTAGCTATGTGGGAGCTAGGAACCGAACTAAGGTGCTCTGCAAGAACAGGTACTGCTCCAGCACGTTTTGATATTAGGAAAGAATACTGCAACAATTCACCCTTTGCATTGGTCGTTGTGATACCTTTTGGCTTTGCAGCCATGTACGGACCACTCACTTTGAGTAAGGCTCAAATTCCATGTAACTGTTTGACTTAAAATTTAGATTAAGGCTCACATCGAATATTGATATACTCAGAGGTGTTTAACCATAACATAAATGAATTTAATTTATTCGTGAGCGAACAGTGAAGACCTGAAAAAGAAAACCCTGTTAAAGTCACAGGTAAGGGAGCCAGAGACACGGCTCAGCAGTTAAGAGCACTGGCTTCTCTTCCAAAGGTCCAGAGTTCAACTGCTCACAGCCATCTATAATATGTTCTGATGCCCTCTTCTGGCATGCAAGTGTACATGCAGATAGAGCACTTGTATACACAAGATAAAAAACATAAACCCTTTAATAATAATAATATAATAATAATAATAATAATAAAGCCAATCGTAGTAGTGCACACTTGTGATCCCAGCACTCACGAAGGCAGAGGCAGGCTGCTCTCTGAGTTCGAGGCCAGCCTGGTCTACAAAGTGAGCCCACGGCAGCCAAGGCTACACAGAGAAACCTGTTTCAAAGAACAAAAACAAAAACAAGACAGTAAGTGGCCCCCACAACTTAACAGGTTTTGGAGGAAACTACAAAACAGGAATTTAGAATTGTGTTTACAGTTTCACTCAGAGCCAACTCAGGATTGCAAAACTTTAAAAACCTTTTAGCTTAACCTATTTTTGTATTATTATTCTTTTTAATGTGTGTTTTGTCTCTGTGTGTGTTTGTACGACCTTTGGAGGTCAGAAGAAGGCATGGGATCCCCTGGAGCTCCCCAGGAGTTAAAGATGGTCATGAACTGCCACATGAGTGCAAGCCAGGTCCTCCGCGAGAGCAGCGAGTGCTCGTCACCTCTGACCAATCTCTCCAGCCCTTTAACGTATCTCTTCAGACAGTATTTTGATATTCTTTCTACTCCCATGGCCTCACGGAGCACAGACTGCTACCGTACTCATCCTGAACACCAACCACCATTCTTCCAGGGAGCCATTCCATTCCCAAGTCCTGCTTTGACTCTTTCATTGTTTTGTGTACCTATGTGGTCATTAGACAGTTGAAGTCCTCATACATAGACAGTTTTGTGTCCTGCTTTTTTTTTTTTACTGATAAGCATTTTCCTGTTGCTAGCCTACTTCCTATTTTAGTAAATATTTCATGTAGCTGGATCATAATTGTTTGCATATTGGGTGCAGGGAGTGGAACCTATGGTCTCAAGCACTCTACCACTGAGCTACCCAGAACCCTTAATTGCAATGTTCAGCCACTTGCATATTGATGAAGGCGTTTGTTAGTCAATCTTAGTATTCTAAATTGTTTTTCAAAATAACTATTCTAAACTTACTAGCAATGTGTAAATTAACCTAGTGCACACCAGCACCTGTGTGTGTGTGTGTGTGTGTGTGTGTAGACAACTTGTGGGAATCATTCTCCTTTAACTATGCGGGTTCCAGAATCAAACTCAGGTCATAGGCTTGGCAGCAAATGCCATTACCCACTGAGCCATCTTGCTGGCCCAAACTTTAATGACCTTTTGACAGAGTTTTTAGGACATAACTTTTGATCAAAGAGACATTTCATTGTTTAATATGCATTTTCTGGTCAATTTAAAGTGTGTGCACATGTGTGATTGAAAAATTAACAAGCGGGACAGCTTAACCTTTTGTTTTTGTTTGAGGAAGGGGTTTTATTTTGTTTTGACACAGTGCCTCACTATAGGCCTGGGACTCTGAAAGGTCTGCCTAATGCTGGGACTAAATGCATGTATCAACCATCCCTAGCACCTTGATGCTTTTTGGGCTGTTTGTTTTTCTGATTACCAGATACCTAGACAGTTTTCTCATGGTTATTGTTTTCCCCCAGTTGGGAACTGATTTTGTTTATATTCTTGGTTCATTTAGAACAGTGGTCCTCACCCTTCCTAACGCTTCAAACCTTTAATACAGCTCCTCATGTTGTGGGGACCTTCAACCATAAATACTACTTAATAACTCTAATTTTGCTACTCTTATAATCATAGTGTAAATATTTGGGTAAACAGGGGTTTTCCAGAGGGGTTCATAACCCACAGGTTGAGTACCACTGATTTAGATAAAATCAATTTAATCTAAAAATAAGAGGAAAAAAAGGTGAGAGAGGAAGAGGTGTGGCTTCTGACTTTGTTTACTTTGCTCCCTCCTTTTTCTCATCTTTTTCTCTTATTTTTAGATTGATTTTATCTACAAAAGATTCTCATGTAGCCAAGTGTCATTCCTTTTTTTAAGTTTTCCTGGTCTACGTTTAGAAAGTTAACCTCCTGCAGTAAAGCATCCACTTTATTTCCTGAGCATGATGGCATACACCTATGATCCCAGCACTTAGGAGCCAGAGGCAGACACAGCTCTATGTGTTTGAGAACAGCCTGCTATACATAGGCCTGTAAAAGTAATTTTTTTTTAAAAAAAAAGTTTTCTTTTGAGATAGGATTTCTCTGTGTAGCCTTGGCTTTTCTGGACTTGCTATGTAGGCCAGGATGGCCTTGAACTCACAGAGATCTGCCTGCCTCAGCCTCCCAGAGTGCTGGGATTACAGGAGTGAGTCACTGCTCCTGGCTGTAAAAGTAACTTTTATTTACCTACTTGTCATCTCGGAGACTTACTGCCTCCATCTGCTAACCTAGGCCTAGTCTGGAAGCTTCTAGCCTCTGTACAATCTAATCTAGGCCTAGAATGTTTTCATCCTCTGAGACTTACTGATGAATAAGCTCACTCTTTATAGTTCTTTCTGAACCTGGCTGGTTCAACTCAGCTGTTCTGGCTCAAACTCCTGTCCAAGCTGACTGATTCAAACTGGCTTTTCTTTCAGCCTCTGGCTGAATTGCTCTGCTTGGCTTCATACTGACTTTAGCAATATGTTTTGATCCTCTGGCCCCATCTGTCTTCACCTGTGTGATGTAAAATGATACTGCAGTGGGAAGTGGGGGCACCATGGTGCGCGGGATACAAGAATTTGCTCACCATCTCTCTGTCTCTCTCTTGGTTTCTCCCTCTCTGTTTCTGTCATGGGCACCTTCCCCTTTTCTCCCCTCTTTCCTCCTTTCCCACAATAAATCTCCTTTGATACCAGATCTGTTGCCTGGCATCTTTATATATTATAACACTGGTACTGTGAAACTGGCGGTACCATGGGGGCAGCCCCGTTAGTTGTCTTAGCAGACCGGAATCACTTACCTGCCATTCCGCCCGCAACACATTTGCCTTCTGTTCCACTGCTTGCTAGGTGCCCCTTCCGGAACTGACTGGTAGGCTTCCCCTTCTTGGTCAGTGTGAACAGCTAAGGCTAAGGCTGTTACATGATGCGCTAGCAGAGCCAAGTGCTGGCAAAATATTTGGTATGACCATTTCTATGATCCGTATGTCAGTGCTTGTCCTTCCTCGCCTGCCCAAAAGATGATTCTTTGAGATTATCATGTTAAAAAGAAAGCTGCTGTGATCACAGGTCATACAGCCCTCAATGCCTATAGGCAACAAAAAGAGATAGATCTAATTATATTGTTGAGTATAAAAGCCTTTAAATGATTGAGGAGCCAATCAGACTATCCCATGCTAGCCTCAAGCACCAATAGCAATCAATCAATCAGGTTGGTGTAGCTATAAGGAAATGGAGGTATGTGGCAAAGCCACCTAAGGAGAAGATTGAAGTAGTCGCCACCCTAGCCTCAGATCCATCTTGAGACTTCACTAACATGCTAGGAGTCCCTAGTAGATCAACACTGTGTGTGTTGGATCAGGACCTTTCAAGGAGTCTTAGGAGGCGCTGATAATTCACTCGCCATTCTCTGTGGGCCTCCAAAAGGCTCATCCCGACACTCCCCACAGTGTGGCACACAGTCTCCTTCTGCCGCCTATGGATTCAGATGCAGAACTCTCAGCTTTTCCTCCAGCACCATGTCTGCCTGCATGTCACCATGCTTCCTGCCGTGATGATAATGGACTAAACCTCTAAACTGTAAGCCAGCCTCAAATTAAATGTTGTCCTTGATAAGAAAAGGGGGGAAGGCTAGTTATACCATGATGAGAATCCTTTGGGAACCTGACTGGAAAGATAGATCAAAGAAGGAAGTAGGGGAAGACGATGTCATGAGTTTGCCAGTAGTCAAGCTGAGGAAACTCCAGACATGTATGTGGTGGTGATGGTGGTGGGGGCAATGTGTCCTGTGGCATTATCATCAGATGCCACAGTAGAAGGGTTAGTGAGTGGAAACAGGGCTAAAGCTAGGCACAAAAGGTCCTATATGTCATTTGGAAAAGCAGGAATGACTACTGGAAAAAGAACCTGTTAATAAACTGACATTTTCCTAATGAATCTATGTTGTCAATCATATTATTATTTAAGGATATGGTAAATGTTTAGACGAATATGGGCAGTGTGATTTTGCCTCAAAAAAAATTTGTATAGCAGACTGAACTAGGAAAAACTAGGAGGCTGGAGAGGTGGCTCAGTTAAGAACGCTGGCTACGGGCTGGAGAGATGGTTCAGAGGTTAAGAACATTGGCCGCTCTTCCAGAGGTCCTGAGTTCAATTCCCAGCAACCACATGGTGGCTCACAACCATCTCTAATGAGATCTGGTGCCATCTTCTGGCTGCAGGTGTACATGCAGGCAGAGCACTGTATACATAATAAATAAATAAATCTTCAGAAAAACAACTAACCAGGTGCTCTCAACAAGTCACTGAAACCTTCCAACGATGCTGTAAGACAGGTACTGTCATCTCACAGCTGATCAGGAGTCGAGGCACAGAACTGACAAAACGCTTCCAAGTCCACACTGGGAATGGGCGGGACTAGCAGCGAGACACCCAGGCTCTACATCCTACCGTGCCCATCCCGTTAGCGCTCTCTATAGCCACCCTGCACCGGTTCCTTCTTGCTAGATACACCTGTGTTTAAGGACTTGTCCTCCCTGGAGAAGGGTGGGACCTACAGAGCGCCCCCTCCCCGCGGCAGGTCACCGGCCGGAGGCTGCAGGTTGCAGACGCGTCCACCGCCGGCTACTTACAACCGCGACTACCGTGGGGAAGCCGCTTCCGGAAGAACCGGAAGCACAACGGGGACCTTGCGGAAGGGACGGACTGACCGACTCCGTAGTCCCGGGGTCCGGAAGGCGATCGCGCCAGGGAGCTGAGTGAGTGGGGTCTGTGGGTGGTCTCGGGTGCCGGTGTCATTTGCCGCGGCTCGCGTGCTGACGGCGGCGGCGGCGTTAGGGTTTCACTACGACTCCTTTTTTCCTTTCTAGAACTCCTAGCTGGTCCATTCAGACCTTTGGGGAAACGGCAGCTATGCGTTTGCAGCATACGCGCCCTCTACCCCGCTATGGGAATTATCAGACCTGAGTTCCAGTCCGAGTTGCCTCTAACCTTATGGCAGTAGGGAATGACCCCTCTGGATTCCACCGTCCTCTGTAAAGTGAGAGGTGTTGGAATATTTAACAACCAAGATTCCTTCCAGGTTTGAGATTTGGGTTATTTTTTCCGATGTGTCTGATTTTTCGATTACATATATCTGTGTTGGTTTGCCTCCTGGAGTTTCCCATTCCATTAATCTGTGCCCTTGTCAAATCTGGCTTCACAACTCATTTAAAAATGATTTAAGGGATCCTATGCTTTCTGAGCACTTTCTTTTACTTCTTAGATCAGAGACAGATGCCTAACATGATTTTTGAGGTGTGTGAAAGTTATGTAAATGCTTGATTATTGAATATGGGATTCTAAATTCTTTAAAAATTTAAAAGGGTGTGTGTGTGTGTGTGTGTGTGTGTGTGTGTGAGAGAGAGAGAGAGAGAGAGAGAGAGAGATGGATGTCTGCCCTCCCACCCTTAGAGAGAGAGAGAGAGAGAGAGAGAGAGAGAGAGAGAGAGATGGATGTCTGCCCTCCCACCCTTAGAGAGAGAGAGAGAGAGAGATGGATGTCTGCCCTCCCACCCTTAGATGCAAGAAGAGAGTGTAGCATCCCCTGGAATGAGTGATAAACAGTTGTGAGCCACCCAGATCTGGTGTCCGGAACTGAACTCAGTTCTCTCAAGAGCAACAGTGCCTCCCCCTCCCCGCCCCACTAGGGTCCATGCTTGTTAAGCAATGTATTCTGTCTTCTGTCCTCCCACCCCCCTCACGCCATCTCTCCTTTTTTTCTCTCTTCTTTTGAGGCATAATATACCTAGGCTGGCCTTCAGTCCCTTCTGTTAGCTTCCTGCTTCAGCCTTTGGCTGAGTTGCCTGTGCCAGGCGTGGATTTCTAAATCTTTGTTCGCTTTTTTTGTTTTTGTTTTGTTGAGACAGGGTTTCTCTGTGTAGCCTTGGCTGTCCTGGACTCACTTTGTAGACCAGGCTGGCCTCGAACTCGCATCAATCCACCTACCTCTGTCTCCCGAGTGCTGGGATAAAGGCCTGGGCCACCATGCCCAGCTCGAATTTCTAAATCTTAATTCATTTATTTGGAGTGAAGTCAGAATTTCTTTTGAGGCTTTCTTGAATGAGGTTTCTTTTTTTTTTTTTTTTTTTTTTTTAAGGTAAAATACTAACTATATTAAATACATACAAAGCCTCAGAATTCTCTATAAATGAATGAAATAGTGACTTATGAATGTTTTTTACTAAAGGTGGTGAGTCTTCAAAGTACGTGATTCAACAGTGAGAAACAAATACATAGACCATCTCATTTTCTCTTTGTAGCTTTGTCCTAGAAAGGACAGATAGTTAAACACTCTTACTTTCTTTTTACAGAGATGAGGACAATGAGGCTCGTAGGACAAGAGTGACTTGCTCTGCCACGATAATGCGGGTTTGTGAATGTCAGAGCAGGTGCCCACTCGAGGTTCTGTCACTGCCTCAGGTACTTTCTTTACGACGACTTTACTGTGTCACTCTCAGTCCTCACTTCTTTCCTTCTACTTGTATTTTTTTCCTGTGTGTGTGTGAGATGTGTGTTACATATACGTATGATTGTATCGTGTGCATATCATGGACCACATGTAGAGGTCAGAGGATAGTTTTGGGAGTGGAACCTTTCCTTCCATGTTATCATGGACCTGAGGATTGAACCCAGTTTGTCAAGCTTGAAGGTTAAGTGCCTTTGCCTGCTGAGCCATCTCACTCACTGTGAAGTGTATCTTACTTTATTTTATTTTTGAAGCAAGGTCTCATGAAGTTTGGGTTGGCCTTGCACTTCTGACCTTCATGTCTCTACTTTCCAAAAGGCGGGATTACGGTTACCCACACTTGGCTGTCATTTCTATGCTTTAAAAACAAACCACCCAGGCAGTGGTGGCCACGCCTTTAATCCCAGCACTCAGGAGGCAGAAGCTGATGAGTCTCTTTCTGAGTTTGAGGCCAGCCTGGTCTACAGAGTGAGTTTCAGGAATGCCAGGGCTACACAGAGAAACCCTCAAAAAAAAAAAAAAAAAAAAAACTGGAAAAAAGAAAGAAAGAAAAGGGGCTGGATAGATGGCTCAGAGGTTAAGAGCACTGACTGCTCTTCTAGAGGTCCTAGGTTCAATTCTCAGCAACCACATGGTGGCTCACAACCATCTATAATGTGATCTGATGCCCTCTTCTGGCCTGCAGATGTATGCGCAGGAAGAGCTCTCTATACATAATAATGAATAAATCTTAAAAAAAAAAAAAAAGAAAGAAAGAAAGAAAGGAAAACCAAAGACACCAAAAACATTTATAGGAAGGCGTAGTGATGTAAGTCTGATCCCAGCAGTCAGGAGGTCAAAGCTAGAAGATGGAGACTGCCAGACCAACAACAACACAGTTAGGCCAAGTTTCAAAACAGTTCAGTGTGTTTACTATGTGACGAAGATGGATAAAATGTTCCATTGAAGCTTTAGCTTCGTGTCTTACTATGTAGCAAACTTATTTCAGTGAGACAGGGTTTCTCTGCATAGCCTTGGCTGTCCTGGAACTCACTCTGTAGACCAGGCTAGCCTTGAGCCCAGAGAGAGATTCATCTGCTTCTGCCTCCTGAGTGCTGGCATTAAAGGCGTGTGCTGTTTTGAATGTTCATTTAAACATTTTAATGTTTTAAGGCTTTTCTCTGTACTTACATTTTTTTCTTATGTAAGTGGAGTTGTGTTATTTTTCTAATATTAAAAAATAAACATTAAAATATTTAACTGAGATATCTGTATGCATGTGTGCATGCGTGTGTGTGTGTGTGTGTGTGTCTGTGTGTGTGTGTTTTCATTCACAAACACTAGGGGTCAAGCCAAGGTTGTTGTGCATGCTAGGCAACTATTCTATGATTCTTCAGGCTCCTGAAAAATGGGGAAAAAAACCAAAAACCCAGCCATTTATAATTATTGTTTGTTTTTAGACAATGTCTTATGTAGTCAAAGTAGGCCACAAACTCTGTGAAGCAAAGAATGACCTTGACCGTGAACTTCTGATCCTCCTGCTGTGCCCTGAGTGCTAGGGTTACATATATGTGCCATGCTCAGTTAAGCGTGCTAGGCATAGGAGGCAAGTGCTCTGCCAAGTGACCTCATGAGCAGCCCTATAAAGTGTTTCTCAGTGATAGCTATTGTCAGACGAATACTTGGTATAGACTCTGTCTGACTAGACCGTGAGTTCTTTCAGGGCAGAAACCCAGTTTTATTTGTGTGATCTGCATGTAGTAAGCATTCAATTCATATTTGCTAATTGGATTTAAATATTAACCAAAATTTTATTTTAAAATTGTTTTTTCTAGGAGAAGCATGAACCAGAAGCTACTGAAGTTGGAAAACGTGCTACAGTTTCACACTATGTGTAGGCAGTTGCACAGCCTGGGTCCAAGACGACTGTTAGCATGGTGGAGGCCTGGGCTTCCACCAGCTCACTCCGTGCAGGCAGACCAGCTCATTGGCTCAGCCTTGCCTCAGCACAGGCTTCTTGTCACAAAGAAGGTTGTCACAGAATTGTCATCTATATTACTTGATCTGAAGTCAAAGTTTGTAAAACCATGTATAGAAACCCTTTTTTGAGTATTTTGACATTTACAGAATATTGTTTTTTGTTTTCTAAGATTTATTTATTTATTTATTTATTTTGTGTGTATGAGTGCTCCATCTGCATATACACCTGCAGGCCAGGAGAGATCATCAGATCATAGATGGTTGTGAGCCACCATGTGGTTGCTGAGAATTGAACTCAGAACCTCTGGAAGAAGAGACAGTGCTCCTAACGGCTGAGCCATCTCTCCAGCCCGATGTTTACAGACTATTGTAAAGGCTATATTCTACATAGATCTTTGTGAGAACAGGAAGTTCTGTTGTTACTGTTGTCTAATTTAAGTACTTACCAGAGTGTTTGCTGATAGGAACAGCCACACTTATGGTACATATTACAAAATAAATTTAAATTGTTTTGCTTCAGCAGGGAGTAGTGGCACATGCACACCTTTAATCCCGGCACTGGGGAGGTGGAGGCAGGCAAATCTGAATTCAAGGCTAGCCAGGGCTACACAGAGAAGCACTGTCTCAAGGGGAAAATGTTTTCTTCTTTCTCACTTATATGCTCTATCTTTCTAATAGGAAAAAGAACCATCAAGATCTCAGTTGTCTCCAATAAAAAGTAAAAAGGAGGTGGAAGTATGGGTTGGAATGACTGTTGGAGAACTAGCCAGAGCGATGGCAAAAGACATAGGTGAGCCTGATCAGTTCACCGGAAAAGCCTGAGTGTCAAAAGAGTAGGGTCTCACTTGCATTCTGGGTGAGCTGGACTGGTGTTTTCAAGGTTAAGTTATACTGATTCTTTTCACTTTAGATTACAAGCTCTATTTTTTTTTTTTTTTAACCGCAAGACAGGGTTTCTCTGTGTAGCCCTGGCTGTCCTGTACTCACTTTGTAGACCAGGCTGGCTTCGAACTCACAGAGATCCACTTGCCTCTGCCTCCCTAATGCTGGGATTAAAGGTGCACGCTACCACATCCAGATTACAAACTCTAATCATTTCTTGGCTCATTGCTAAGTGTGGCTCTCTAAGCTTTTGTGGTGAATGTTAAAATGATTTTCTGTGGCTGGCAAGAAGTCTTGAGAGGTTAAGATACTACACATGTTGGCACGCACCTTTAATCAAAGCAATTGGGAGGCTTCGAATTCAAGGTCAGCGTGATCTACATAGGGAGCTCCAGGCCAGCTAGGTCTCATACGCCGAGACGAGAGGGGTGGGGGTGAGACTGAGGTGGGGGTGAAGGGGGGGAGACACTGAGAACTGAGAGGAGAAGGGGGGGCTTGTCGGGGGGAGGGACAGAGGGAGGTAAGGGATAAGAGGGGGAGGGAGAGGAGAGAGACAAAAAACAAAAAAGAACATTAGCTGTTCTTGCAGAGGACCCTGATTCGGTTCTCAGCACTCACATAGCAGCTTCCAACCATTGTAACTCCAGTTCCAATGGCTCTGACGCCCCTTTCTGGCCTCTGTGGGTATCAGGCATGCAGGGGGTGCACAGATGTACATGGAGGCAAAACACCCACACACATGAAATACAATTCAAATAAATAAACATTTAAATTCACAGCTGGCTGTGGTGGGGGCACACACCTTTAATGCCAGCATGAGGGAGGCAGAGGCAGGTGCATCTCTGTGAGTTCGAGGGCAGCCTGGTGCACATAGTAAATTCCAGGACAGCCAGGGCTAATTAGAGATGCCATGTCTGAAAAGAAAACTTTTCTTTTCTTTTTTTTCTTTCTTTCTTTTTTTTTTTTTTTTTTTTTTTTTTTTTTTGAGACAGGGCTTCTCTGTGTAGCCTTGGCTATCCTGGACTCCCCTTTGTAGACCAGGCTGGCCTCTAACTCAGGAGATCTGCCTGCCTCTGCCTCCCAAGTGCTGGGATTACAGGCATGCCCCACCACACCCAGCTGAAAAAGTAAACTTTTAAATTCATAAAATTTCTGAACTGTTAGTGTAAATCTAGACACACACACACACCTTTTTTTTGGACTGAGGGGATATACTTTTTGTTTTCTTAAGTGCATTTTGCCTACCTGCCTGTCTTTGCACTACACACATGCCTGGTGTCCAGGGAAGCCAGAAAGGACATGGGGTCCCCCTAAAACTGAGTTACAGATGGTTTCAGCCACCATGTGGGTGCTGGTGATCAATCCTGGGTTGTCTGGAAGAGTAACCAGTGCTCTCAGCCACTGAGCCATCTCTGCAGTCCCTAATTGCCCTTTCTTCTACTATAATTTTCTGACTTTTCTTTCTCACTAATTTGAAAAATTGTTTAAGACCAGCAGAGATATATTTGTGAAACTAACTATAGCTTTTCCTTTAAATAAAAGAAAATGACACATTTTTAAGTCTAGTATGTTGATACGTGCCTTTAATCCCAGCACTAGAGAGGCAGAGGTAGTCGTATCGATGATTGATGTGAGTTCAAGGTCAGCGTGCTCTACAAAGTGATTGCAGGACAGCCAAGGCTATGCAGAGAAACCCTGTCTTGGAAAAAACGTTTCGTGCCTGTTATTCCAGCCCTCAGGACTGGAGGAGCTAGGAGGATCAGGGATTCAACACCCACCTACATGAGATCTGGTCTCTAAATAAGTAAATAGTGAAATTAAATCACAGCCAGATAGTAAAAATTCATGGATTCTTATTTATTGTGGGTGCATGCTCACGTGTATATGCACCCTAGGTCCAATGCCTAGTCATTTCCTTTTACTGTTGACTATTTTCCTTGCCTTTGGGTTATTAATACCTATCATATTTGCTTGGTACAACCCAATGGTGTGTATAGTGTGCATTTCTTCTCATCTCATCCACTGCATACATGTTGCTGGCTTGACATCAACTGTGGTTGGAGGGCTTCTGTGATGGGAACAGGAAAATGCTATAAATTTCTACTTGACAGATTCTTTATTTGCCAGCCCACCACTGACATGAATGTTCTTTGCTCTTCTTTAGCTTTGTTTTTGAGAAAGGTCTTCCTGTGTGACTCTGGCTGGCCTGGAGTCCTGCCTCAGTCTCCTAGGTGCCTAGACAGCAGACATGTGTGCCACACCCAGCACGGCTGCTCCGCTTCCTCAGGATGCTGTCCTCTCTGATGGTTCTTTCCATTTTTCTTGTGCAAAACTACTTATTTCATTGTCACCACAGATGGGTTTATTTTTACAGATTAAAACAAAGCATATTTTTAAATGATTTATTTTTATTATTTTACTTTAAAAAAAAAAATGTTTTGCCTCCATGTGTATCTGTAGACTACTTGTGTGCCTAGTGCCTACAGGGACCCAAAGAGCCACTGAGTGCCCTGGAAGTAAAGCTACAGGTAGTTGTGAGCCACCATGTGGGTGCTGGGAATTGAACTTGGGTCCTCTGCAAGAACAGCCAGTGTCCTTAACTACAGAACTATTTCTTCAGTCCCAAGAGCTCACTTTTTTTTTTTTTTTTTTTTTTACTAATTTTTATTAAGTATACAGTGTTTTGCCTGCACGTCAGAAGAGGGTGCCAGCTCTCGTTATAGATGGTTATGAGCCACCATGTGGTTGCTGGGAATTGAACTCAGGACCTTTGGAAGAGCAGGTAGTGAGCCATCTCTCCAACCCAAGAACTCACTTGTTTGGTTTTATTTATTTATTTATTTATTTATTTATTTATTTATTTATTTTCAAGACAGGGTTTCTCTGTGTAGTCTTGGCTGTCCTGGACTTGCTTTGTAAACCAGGCTGGCCTCGAACTCACAGAGATCCACCTGCCTCTGCCTCCCCAAGTGCTGGGATTACAGGCATGCACCAAAGGGCCTGGGTCAAGAGCTCACTTTTTAAACCTGTTTTTTAACTTCACGAATATTCCATGTCTTTCTCAACCAGATTGTGTATATGAAGCTTTGTTGAACACTGCCATTGATGTAGATTCACTGGAAGCAAAGTCCCAGCTAGACGAAGTCTGGATCAAAGAAGTTATAAAGAAGGCAGGGATGAAACTGAAATGGAGCAAATTAAAGCTGGAGAAAGTAAGAGAAAACAAAGATGCTGTAAGAAGGTAAAACTGTGTGTTAACTAACACTTAACCCTGTGCTTTTACTCAGCCTCTGCTGGGAAGATTTCCTTTGTACTTAAAATGGAGTGTGAGTATAGAGTAAACATTTATTCAAAGCACCAGAATGCACTCTCAGTGTGATTTTTCATAGCTTGCTGACTGTCTACATTAGTCTGAATTTTACACTTTGATTCACCTTCCCCCAGCAGTATGAAGATGCCAACTTCATAGCACATAGCGAGGGAAGTCATTTTCTATTCTGTTGGGTTGTTCTGTGTAAAAGGCGGGAAAGAGTTCTATCTATTCAGACCTGAATGTTGTGTTTTGTTGTTAATGGTGGCTTATAGCGACAGCTGTGAACTGATTCACAGTTATTTGTGATCGCTAAGAAATGGCACTCCTTTGCTGTTAACTGCAGGCCTCAGGCGGATCCAGCCTTGTTAAAACCGAGGTCCCCAGTGGTTACCATAATGGGTCATGTTGATCATGGGAAAACAACGTTACTTGACAAACTTCGGAAAACGCAAGTGGCAGCCATGGAAGTTGGAGGCATCACTCAACATATTGGTGCTTTTCTTGGTATGAACACAAGTAACATTAGTGTGCATGGGAACCCCACTTGTTTTGTTTTGTTTTTATTTAAATGCCATCCTGTGAAATACATGGATTTAAAATAAAGAGCTTAAGCCGGGCGTGGTGGCGCACACCTGTAATCCCAGCACTCAGGAGGCAGAGGCAGGCGGATTGCTGTGAATTTGAGGTCAGCCTGGTCTACAAAGTGAGTCCAGGATGGCTAAGATAACATAGAGAAACCCTGTCTCGAAAAACCAAAAAATAATAAAATAATAAAAAAAATAAAGAGCTTAAAGTCACTGGAGTGATGACACATAGAGCAGACAGCTAAAAGTTATCTTAGACGTTCTGTAAAAACAAAGCTGTTTTGCTGTTTTTGCTTTAATGCATGTAGTAGCCTCTTTAATGATGGGTATATAATCTCAGCTGTAGGCTGAGCAGTGTTGCTAATAACATTGAATAGTAGCTACCATTTTCTGAGCACTCGCCTGTGCCTAGCGTGATGCTGAGCATTTTATATGCTCTCTCTTATCTTCACAGCATCATGAGGTATATTAATATTTCTCTTAATATCTGGAAAAAGCTGGGATTTTCTCAGTCTCCATAACTTGTCCAAAGTACACAGCTGGTAGATAGCAAAGCTAGTATCTAAGCCCACTATTATTGAGCTTAAATTTGAAGCTATCACCTGTATACCATTGCCTTTCTGTGGCTTGAGACAGTTGTATAGTTGCAGTTTGCTAATGTCGAAGTGATCACCCATACAACTATTGGTGGGTTCTCTCTCCAGAATGGTAATTTTATCAAAGTAGCTATATTCTAGAAATACAAAGAAGTTTAGCTTGAAATTATTGCATGAAAAGATAACCATCATGGTCTCACTAATATTTTATGTTTTCTTTATGAAATTTCAGTTTGTGTTGTTCATGTTAAAATTAGTGGAAGAAATAAAATTAAAGAATTATTGAGCTGGCCATGGTAGTACCCAGCTTCAATTCCGGTACTTGGTAGGTATCCTGGTCTACATAGCAAGCTCCAGGCTAGCCAAGGCTACATAGAAAGACCCGATCTCAAAACAAAAACAAAACAAAACTGAACAAGCAAGCAAAAAAACATGCACATATTGTATCTGATGATGCCATATATTCCTTTGTGTTCAAAAGTAAACTGAGAGCCGGGCATGGTGGCACATGCCTGTAATCCCAGCACTTGGGAGTCAGAGGCAGGCAAATCTCTGTTGGTTCGAGGCCAGTCTGGTCTACAGAGTGAGTCCACGACAGCCAAGGCTACACAGAGAAACCCTGTCTCAAAAAACTAATAAATAAATAAATAAATAAATAAGTAAATAAGTAAATTGAGTAAGTGGTGTTCTTGCATCTCTGTTTCCACAGTCTCTCTGCCTTCTGGAGAAAAGATCACCTTTCTTGATACTCCTGGACATGCTGCCTTCTCAGCAATGAGAGCCAGAGGAGCTCAGGTCACTGACATTGTTGTGTTGGTTGTAGCTGCAGATGATGGGGTGATGAAGCAAACTGTAGAGTCCATTCAGCATGCCAAAGATGCTCAAGGTATGCGAGGTGCTGGGCTCAACTCAAGAAGTAGGAAGTGGTCCTTTTTTCTTTTTAAGAGCTCACTACATAGGTGATAGCAGGACAGGGTGGTGCACACCTTTAATCCCAGCACTTGGGAGGCAGAAGCAGATAGAACTGTGAGATCGGGGCCAGCCTGATCTACAGAGTGAGTTCCAGGACAGCCAGGGCCACACAGAGAAACCCTGTCTTAAAATGAAACAGAACAAAACTAAATTGTAATCCTGGGGGGAGGGAAGTGCCTCATCGGTTAAGAGCACTGGCTGCTCTTCCAAAGGACCTGGGTTTGGTTCCCAGCATCCACATGGCAGCTCACACAATTATCTATAACTCCAGTTCCAGGAGAATCAATACCCTCTTCTGGCCTCCAAGGATACAAGGCATGCAGGTGGTATACACCTTTAACTCAGGAGGCAAAGGCAGATAGATCTCTTTAAGTTCGAGGCCAGCCTGGTCTACAGAGTGAGTTCCTGGATAGCCAAGGCTACATGGGTAACCCTGTCTTGAATAACCAGAACAAAACAAAAAAGTCTATTTATTTTCTACATATGGCTATTTGACTACTTGCATGTCTGTATACCACATGAGTGACTAATACTCTTAGAGGCCAGAAAAGGGTATCAGATCCTCTGGGACTAGAGTTACAGCCGGTTGTGAGCTGCATGTGGGTGCTGGGAATTGAATCTTCGTCCTTGGGAGAGTACCTAGGCCTCCCTGGCCTTTTTCTTGGTTTGTTTATGGGGGACAAGGTTTCTCCACATATTCCTGGAACTCATTATGTAGACCTCAAACTCCACCTCCCAAGTGCTGGGATTGAAGGTGTGTGTACCACACCTGCCTGCAGCCAGCGCTCTTAACCACCACATCGTCTATCTCTGGTCTTTCTCTTTTTTAATGTCTAGACAACACAGTGGGGCACTGTGAGTCTAAAGTGGGTCTTTTCAGCCTTGGTTAAATATGTGCATCAATCAAATGAAGAGAAAGCTAAGCAGGTTGGCGCTTCTCACAATGAATGTTTGGAATTGAAGGTGTTTTCTTTTGCACTTACCATGACTTTTTCTCTCCCAGTTCCTATTGTCCTTGCAATAAATAAATGTGACAAAGCAGATGCTGATCCTGAAAAAGTAAAAAACGAGCTTCTGGCTTATGATGTGGTGTGTGAAGACTATGGCGGTGATGTTCAGGCGGTGCACGTCTCTGCGCTTACAGTAAGTGCAGGTATTGGTGCTCCCTTGTGAGCAGCCTGCCAGTGCTTTAGCCAAAAGAACACTTTTTCCCCCTGAGTCTGGGTCTGTTTATATCCCTGGCTGGCTTGGAACACACAGCAGTCCCCCTGCCTCTGCCTCCCAAGTCCTGGAACAAGATGTGCACCATCTCAACTAGCTTCCTTTTTTTTCGTTTTTTGTTTGTTTGTTTGTTTTTGTTATTTCGAGACAGGGTTTCTCTGTGTAGCCTTAGCTCTCCTAGACTCACTTTGTAGACCAGGCTGGCCTCGAACTCACAGCGATCCACCTGCCTCTGCCTCCCAAGTGCTGGGATTAAAGGTGTGTGACACCTCACCCAGCCTTTTGGGTTTTTTTAAGACAGCTTCAAACTACCTATGTGGCTCAAGTGCTAGAATTACAGGGGTATCCCACACACACTTGGTTTACGCAGTGCTGGGGATCCAGCCTAGGCTTTATGCATGCTAGGTAAGCTCTCCACCAGCTCAGCTAGACCCCTAGCCCCTTAACAAGCATTTTGAGATATATAATTTGTGTTTTTAATTTTTTTTTTTTTTTTTGAGTGCCAGGGAGGTAGCTCCGTTGGTGAAGTGCCCACCACAGGAGCACCATGATGTGAGTTCTGACCCACGTGATGGCTCTGCATGGTGGCACATGTCTGTAACTAGCACCAGGGAGACAGGTATGTACCTGGAGCTTTCTGGCCAATCAGCCTAGCCAATTCGTGAGCTCTGGGCTCAGTAAGAGACCCTATCTAAAAAAATAAGGTGGAAGGGCTAGAAAGATGGTTTACCTGTTAACTCTTGCAGAGAACCTGGGTTCATTTTCCAGCATCTACACGATGTCTCACAACCTACTGTAACTCTTGTTCCAGAGGATGGCACACCGTCTTTTGTCCTCTCTGGGCACCAGACATACACTTGGTATACATACATACATTTAAGAAAAACATGCATATATATAGAAAAGAAAATAAATCTAGCCAGGTGGTGGTGGTAGTGTACACTTTCAATCCCAGCACTCGAGGAGGCAGAAGCAGGTGGATTTCTGTGAGTTTGAGGCCAAGCCTGCTCTACAAAGACAGTCCCAGGACAGCCAGGGCTACACAGAGAAACCCCATTTCAAAAACTAAAAACAAACAAAAAACAAAAACAAAACAAAACAAAAAAACCCTCATGTCTAGGCAGTTCTTTTTCTTATTTATTTAATAAGAGTAAGTAATGCTTGATTTACTTACTTTATGGGATTCTTGAACATATCAGTAAGATAACAGATGGTTTGTTCCACTGGATAATTTTGAAATATAAAGTTGCATCATTAGGAAAGTTTGTGGGGAAAAAAGACAAGAGAGTTGTATCTGTATGCCGTGGCTCCTGTTTGTGATCCCAGCACTGGGAGGTTGAACCACAAGCACTGCTCTGAATTCAAGGCCAGCCTGGGATCTTTAGCGAGCAGTGATTTCCAGGAAAACCTGGTATACATCGGGCGGTGGTGGTACACACCTTTAATCCCAGCACACCGGAAGCAGAGGCAGATAGATTTCTGAGTCCAGGATAGGCAGGGATACACAGAGAAACCCTATTTCAAACAACAACAACAACACCACAGATGCTGGAGGGACGCTGGTTAAGAGCACTTGTTGTCCTCTCAGGATCTGGGGTTCATTCCCAGTTCCCACATGACGGCTCACCATGGGCAGTGACTCGTTCCAGGGGATCCCATCCCTTCTTTGGCCTCTGGCAGCACCAGGGATGTACTTGGTGCATATGCTTACATGCATGAAAATACTAATATACATAAAATAAAAATAAATGAAGAAAACCACAGTTGTAGAAGCAGGCCAAGGAGACAGAATTAACTGAATGAAGCATATGTTGATCAAAGGTATTTGAACACCACCAGTGTCTGTCTCTTAAAATACACCTGTTCCTGTAAGCATTAGTCTTTGGGTCAGGTTTTCTTGCTGATGGCTCACTACTTCCTTTTCTTTTTATAAAATTGGTTATTTCCTGGTTTTAGTTCTTAAGAAGAAAACTGTTAGCTGTCAGAAGGTCTACCTGGTCTTCTCACCCTGACGTTTACCAGTGTTATTTACTGACATGTGTCACCTTGTTGTTCAAGGGCGAGAATCTGATGGCTTTGGCAGAAGCAACAACTGCTCTCGCAGAAATGTTGGAACTGAAAGCAGATCCCACAGGCCCAGTGGAAGGCACGGTAATAGAGGCGTTCACAGACAAAGGAAGAGGGTAGGATTCTACTAAAATGACTCTAATAATTCTGTTTGTTAAAAAAAAAATTCTGTTTGTTGATTTTGTGGCTTGGTCATATGACAATATATTTTTACTGCATATAGAGTTAGTTTCTGAGGCATATTTTCAAAGAATGTGTTCTCAAAGTATTTTATTGCACAGTACATAGAACACAAAAATGAAGTTGGTGCCAGTAGATCATATCAACTGCCTATATATACCTAATCAGATTTTGATGACTAAAGTAGTGAAAGTGATTTGTTTTATTTTTCCACTCCACTCACACTGGCCCAGATATTTGCGTTTAGAGGTGGGACAACAATGAACTGGAGAGAAATACCAGCTGTTGCATTTTAGTTTCTAATTCTTTGGGGTAGCCCAGGAATCTACTATGTAGGAATGTCTTTGTAATGACACGCTCTTCTTGAAGGTTCTGCCCATAAGCAGAACGTGCTTTGTGCACTGTTACCAGCCACGAGCAGCCACATAACCCGTGTGTGGAATGGGGCATTAGGTGGAAGAGGACTGAGTCAGGACCGTGTGCCCAAGGCTCATTGTGAGCGCAGTCTCGTAGGGCTTGCCCATTCATGATTACCTTGTTCAGTTAGCAGGAGACAGGCATCCTTCACGTGCTCACCAACTCTTCTCTGAACAAGGCGCCCATTCATCTGCCGAAAGACTCAGGCTGCTTCCGTGCCTGTGATCTCCTCCTTCCCCTTGGCTATTGTGAAGAATACTTTGTTTTTGTCATGATGATGACAAGCCTGAGGCCTGGTCCAGTGTGGTTGCATACTTCTGTAATCCTAGCATTTTGAAGGTTGAGGCTGGAAGAGTCAAGGCCAGGCTAAGAATAAGAGGCTGTCTCAAGGAACCACAGTGACGGACTAGAGATATGACGCAACACTTAGAGCTTGCTGCTCTTGCAAAGGATCCAGACACAGTTCTCTGCAGCTTTTTTTTTTTTTTTCTGATTTTTTTGTTTGTTTGTTTTTGCTTTTGTTTTTGTTTTTTTGAGACGGAATTTCTCTGTGTAGCCTTGGCCGTCCTGGAATCACTTTGTAGACCAGGCTGGTCTCGAACTCACAGCGATCCACTTGCCTCTGCCTCCAAAGTGCTACGATTAAAGGCGAGTGCCACCACGGCCGGCAGTTCTCTGCTTCTTTATGGCGCCCTGCCTGCTCCCAGCCTTCTGTAATTCCAGTTCCGGGGCGTCTTATGCCTTCTTCTGAGAACACCATGCAAGCTATGACACATACATATATGCAAGTGAAACACTCACACGCATAAATAAATCTCAAAACAACCACACTGAAAAACAAAAACCTGAGGTTTTGCACGTTAGGCAAGTATACTGTGATAAGTCCTTAGCCAAGTAAATGCTTGAAAATTTGAGAAGGAAATTAATTGTGTGTGCGCACGCACACACATCGTGGGTACTTCATAAAACTATATTTGCTCTATTTAAGAAAATACAGTTGTGTCCTGATTGAGCTGTAAGAATATTTACTCTTTATATTCATCTTAGTCCTGTTACCACAGCTGTCATTCAAAGAGGAACTCTGAGAAGAGGCTCAATTCTCGTTGCTGGGAAGAGTTGGGCAAAAGTGCGACTGATGTTTGATGAAAATGGTAAAACGCTTAATGAGGCCTGTCCCAGCATGCCAGTGGGAATCATAGGCTGGAGAGACCTCCCTTCTGCAGGAGATGAAATTCTTGAAGTAGAATCTGAGGTATTCAAGCCTAATTCCCTAAAGTTAGATATTATATGATGGCTTTATGTACCAGTCTATAATACTTAATATTAAATAAGAGTGCTAATTGATATCATTATAGTTTGTAAGTGCCTGTGAAGAGACCAGGGTACCATTTTAGAATCTAACTATAGTATTATATTTTTTAGATATACAAAATTCCTAAAGTTTTATTTTTAAAACCTATAAAATATGTGGTTTCATATATGAATTAAGCTGCTTTCATAACGGGAAAAGAGAAAGCTTTTAATCTAGCAGACACTGGTCTGTTTCATTAAATCATGCCAGTTTCCCCTGTAAAGCCAAGGGCCCGTGAAGTTGTTGAGTGGAGGAAGTTTGAGCAGAAAGAGGAAAAAGGCAAAGATGATCTGAAAATAGTGGAAGTAAAGCGAAAGGAACACCAAGAAGCCCATCGGAGAGCACGTGACAAGTATGGGACTGTGCACTGGAAGAAGAGGTCGTACATAAAGTACCTTGAAAGAAAAGATCAAAGACCCTTAAAGCACAAAGAAAAGGTAGAAAAGGACTCCAATGTATTTCCTATAATTATTAAAGGTAACTTGTTATTCTTTTAAGATTTACTTATTTAATTTCTGTATACGAGCGCTCTATCCATGTACACCTGCATGCCAGAAGAGGGCATCAGATCCCAGTATAGAGGGTTGTGAGCTGTGGTTGCTGGGAATTAAACTCAGGGCCTCTGGGTGAGCAGACAGCTCTCTTAACTGCTAAACCATCTCTCCAGCCCCCATTTTTTGAAGATTTTACTTTACAACTATTTAAATGTTATTTTTTTATTCTCATAATTAATTTGGGACCAATCTCCTTTACTTTTATTTATTTATTTATTTATTGGGGGTTAGGGGGAAGCAATCTTGCTTTATAGCCCAAACTAGCCTGGGCTTGCTCTAGAAGCCAGGCTGACCTTTCCTCCTGCCCAGCCTATGAATGCCCAGATGTCACAGATGTTAAAGGTGTGCACTGCTTCAGCAAGCCCTTAAGTTAAAGTAGAAACTGTTTTAGTGGTTTGGTGTTCAATTTTTTTTTCTGGGTCAGGTGTGGTGGCGCACACATTTAATCCTAGCACTAGGGAAGCAGAGGCAGGCAGATCTCTGTGAGTTCGAGGCTAGCCTGGTCTACAAAGCGAGTCCAGGACAGTCAGTGTGACACAGAAATACCCTGTCTCAAAAAAACAAAAAAAAAACAAAACAAAAGAATTTTTTTTTTCTGATCAAGCATAGCTTGTATTGAACTCGCAGAGATCCGCCTGCCTCTGCCTCCCAAGTGCTGGGATTAAAGGCGTGCCACTATGCCCAGTTCTACAACCAAAACATTTCAAACTCTTTCTGCATCTGTAGGTGACGTTGATGGCTCTGTGGAGGCCATCTTGAACCTTCTGGATTCCTACGATGCTTCCCATGAATGTGAACTAGAATTAGTACATTTTGGATTGGGTGACATTAGTGAAAATGATGTCACCTTTGCGGAGACATTTGATGGTAAAGATCCTATTGGCTGTATGTTAAACTGTGTTCTGTAGATCACATGTGTACCTTTTACAAACATGTTGTGACTGGCTGCTCATTGGCCAGAGTTCTTGCCTAGTGTAGGAACCATCACAGACAAACCATCTTTCATGGCCACTGCAGCATTGGGAACTACTGCAAGACCAGTGTTCATTTTTTAGACATTAATATTGCCCTGGTCCCCAGTTCCGCACCCACTCCGGGTATTTTTCACTGCCCTTTGAGTGCTCTCATCTGCTAGCAATCTGTTTAGTTCTTTACTTTCATCTTGTGACCTTGTAGTGCCAGTTCCAGGAAAGCTGACTCCCCCTTCTAACCGGCACCAGGCATGCATACGCATGATACATGCAAGCAAAACATTCAGAGTAAACAAATCTAAAAATACTGTTTTAAGTAATGAATAAAACTTCTTTAGTAAACAAGATATAGTTTATAAAATCCAATAACAATTTGAAATTTTACCAGTTTTCATGAGAACAGTCACAGAACAATTGCTATGTAATTTACAAAAAAGGAAATAACAATCTGTATTTTACCTTGTACTTCAAAGATAAGTGACTGTACTATAATGTTTCTGCTTTCCAGGTATTATTTATGGCTTTAATGTGAATGCAGGCAGCGCTATCCAGCAGTCAGCCGCACAAAAGGGAGTTAAGATCAAACTTCACAAAATCATCTACCACCTTATTGAAGATTTGCAGGAGGAACTAAGCAGCAGACTGCCCCCCACGCTGGAGGAGCGCCCCATAGGTGAGTGCTGACGCAGACCTCCCAACAGCCATGGCAGGCACCGTAAGCAGGACCTGAAAGTAAGGCTCAGGGAAGTAGCTCCACTGTTCCAGTACATGGCTTATATTCTGGAAGACAAATAACTACCATGAGGTGAGAACTCATGGTGACTTGTAAATCCTGTACAACAGTTAACTTAAGCCTAGAGGATACAAAAGCAAACGAAATGATGAAGAATTTGCCTCAAGTCTACAAATGTACTACAGGCTAAGTGTCACAGAGGAGCCTTTGGTTTTGTCCTGATAAAATACACACTGAAAGTATAGAAATATCAAATATTTTAAAGTATTCTGGTATATTCTTGGCCAGATTAAAGGCCAAACTTATTTAAATTATTAAATACTATGTTCATTTGCCTCTAAATATATATATTTCCACTTAAAACCCCAGTGACCAAAGTAAGGGAGTAACAACTAAAAAGTATTAAAATAGTATAATCTGTGATCAAATTTTGTCTAGTCTTGAGACCGGGTATCATGTAACCTAGGCTGTCCCCAGCTGTATAGCCAAGTATGGCCTTCAACTTCTGCTCTTGTTTTCAGCCCCCAAGTCCTGGGGTCAAGGCACATGCCACCATTCCTGGTCCCCACAATGGATGGATGAATATATATTTGGGGGTGGGGGGTTCGTTAGTTGGTTTTTGTTTTCAAGACAGGTGTCTCTGTCTTGGCTGTCCAAGACTCATTTTGTAGACCAGGCTGGCCTTGAACTCACAGACTGCCTGCCTCTGCCTCCTGAGTAATGGGATTAAAGGTGTGCACCACCACGTCCAGCACACAATATACTTTTTCAGTAGATTTTCAACTAGATCAAGATCATAAACCTATTTAGTCTAGAATACTTCTTGAATTTATCCTTTCAACTTTTTTTTGGGGGGGGGGGGCGCTTTTTGAGACAGGGTTTCTCCGTGTAGCCTTGACTGTCCTGGACTTGCTTAGTAGACCAACGTGGCCTTGAACTCACAAAGATCCACCCACCTCTGCCTCTTGAGTGCTGGAATTAAAGGTGTGCACCACCACCACCCGGCAGCTTTTTAACTTGCTCTATACCAGGCTGGCCTTGAACTCAGAGATCTGCTTGCCTCTGACTCCTGGGATTACCAACACTGCCTAGGCTGTCTGTATCTAAGCTGGATCTTACAGACCTAGGTCTGTGGATGTGATCTCTTGCCAGAGCAGCCATGTTCTGAATTAAAATCCTTCCATGCAGCTGGGCGTGGTGGCACATGCCTTTAATCCCAGCACTCGGGAGGCAGAGGCAGGCGGATCGCTGTGAGTTTGAGGCCAGTCTGGTCTACAAAGTGAGTCCAGGATGGCCAAGGCTACAAAGAGAAACCCTGTCTCGAAAAACCAAACCAAAACAAACAAACAAACAAACAAAAAATCCTTCCATGCTTTTTTTTTTTTTTTAAAGCAGGGAGGCGAGCACAAGACAAAGAGTTTTTCTGTAGTCCAGACCATCCTGGAACTCATTCTGTAGAAGGCTGGCCTACAACTGAGATCCACCTGGCTCTGCCTCCCAAGTGCTGGGACTAAGGTGCACACCACCATACCCAACAACAGTAGGTTTTCATAGGGCAGAGAAATATTGAAGGGTTTTTCTGTTATTTGTGCACATGTGGGCCAGAGCCCCATGAAGGCCTGCCAGAAGTGGGTGTTGGATCCCCTGGGATTGAGTTATAGATGGTCATGAGTCACCATGTATGTGCAAAGAATCAAACTGGGGTCCTCTTCATGTCAGTTAATTGCTGAGCTATCCACCTCCAGCCCGTGGAATTTTCACCTGTTAGGATGGACTTGGCATGTCTCTGCCTCACCCATTTTCTTTGTTTTTCTTCCTAAAGGTGAGGCTTCTGTATTAGCTACCTTCTCTGTAACAGAAGGGAAGAAAAAAGTTCCTGTAGCTGGCTGCAGAGTTCAAAAGGGACAGTTAGAAAGGCAGAAGAAGTTTAAATTAATCCGAAATGGGCAAGTTATTTGGAAAGGTAAGCTGTATCAAAATTGCTGACTCGCACCCAGTCCCCTATTCATTTTTCACGTGAATCGCCTTAGCTTACATTTCTAACTGCTTTATAGATAGGCACCTTCCCAGCTAGTTCTGAGGACACCTCAGAATAGTCTTAATGTTCTCTATACTAAACTAACATTCAAGCCCTGTATTGTCCTTTTTCCCCAGTTAACTGGGGTTTAAATTCAAGGTCCCACACAATGTACACTAGGGAGCCTGAGTAATCTCCAGATTTGCTTGCCATGTTTTTTTTTCTTGGCACCACCTCAGAAGACTTAGCAGAGTAAGACTGCCTTTAAAAAGGGAGATTTCAGATCTATCCAATTTATCTTTTCATATTTCTGAGCTTGCCCGTATATACTCTTAACTGTGGTATGTTGGGTGTGACACAGCAGGTATAGGCACTTGCCACGTAAGTCAGACAACTTGAGTTTAATATCCAAAACCCACAGAGAACTAAGCTGCCCCGACCACCAGGTGTCATGGAACCTGGATCTTACAAACTATACCTATTTAGTAGATAATTGTTTTTTTTTTAATATTTATTTATTATATGTACAGTAATCTGCCTGCTTGTGTGCCTGCATGCCAGAAGAGGGAACCAGATCTCATTATAGATGGTTGTGAGCCACCATGCGGTTGCTGGGGATTGAACTCAGGACCTCTGGAAGAGCAGTCAGTGCTCTTAACCTCTGAGCCATCTCTCCAGCCCCTTAGTAGATAATCGTTATCTGTTGAATATACTCACCATGGCCTTTTTTCTCTTAAGGCTCATTAACCTCTCTGAAACACCATAAGGACGACGCTTCAGTTATCAAAACTGGTATGGACTGTGGTCTTAGTTTAGATGAAGAAAAAGTAGAATTTAAAGTGGGAGATGAAGTTGTTTGTTATGAAGAAAATGAAGTTCCAGCTAAGACTTCTTGGGACCCAGGATTTTAAATGTACATTAAAAGTGATAAATGTATTGTTTTGTCTCCTTATTTAAAGACTGGGTATTGCTAAACATAAGCTGGCAGCATCCCACCCCAGCCTCCCAAGTGCTGATGTATTAAGTATGCACCATCATGCTCAGCTTCTTTTTCTTATATAGTCGCCAGTGAGCACTCAAAATATTTAACTGAACTCACGCAAACACCAGGTGTTTCTTATACTCCAGGCCACACCTATCTCAGGGTGCTTTGAATCAGCACCTTGAGTTCATCTTTTGTGAAGAGCCTCTAGTTCCAAGGACAGAGTCTACCAAGTGTTGCCTTATCACCTGTATTGCACAGGACATCACACAACTCCTTAAAATATTCTGACCCAAATGCCTCAGTGTCAATCAGGCAAAGTATAAAGTATATATACTGGCTTAGTTGGCTGACATTGCAGTCTAACTCCCCTGCCAATACAAGCAGCTGGCACATCTTAGGCAGGAACCAAAAGGATTAGTCACACAGCCCATTATTTAAAATAAAACTCAATACTAAACATCAGTTCCTTCTTTTTATTAACTCATACACAACTACTTGTCTTCTGGTTTGTTGAAGCAGTAAGTCAGACAACACTTGCCACAGTAATGTCTGTCAAAGTGGCTAGCCATGAACACTCCAGCACCACACTCATCAGAAGGACACTCTCGACGAAGTCGGCTAATTTTGCCATTTTCATCCACCTAAGAAACAAAAACTTACTGTAAGACAATTTCAGAAAATATGTTCTGAAGTCTGATTTAGTGACTCAAGCTATTAACTTCTTGACCTCAGTACTAATAGCGCTTTAAGTCAGCACTTCCACAAATTAAAATCTTAATCAGACTTAATCAGAATCTTAGCTTAAAACAAGCAGCCAAATGCAGTTTCTAATTATATAAACTTATGTCAGGGGGGCTCACCTTATAGTATTTCAGCACAGCCAACTTCACCTTCTTCCTCTTATGCTTATTCTTCTTGGGAGTGGTGTAAGACTTCTTCTTCCTTTTCTTAGCACCACCACGAAGTCTCAACACAAGATGAAGGGTGGACTCCTGTTAGCAGAAGGATGAACCAGACAGCACTGTAGCATCACCAACAATTCAGACTTTATTCTGTCCAAAGGCTGGGTGTGGTCATGCCTATCTGCCAATACTTGGGAGGTGGGAGAGGCCCAGGAATCCAGTTCAAGGTCACCCTGAACTACAGAAGACCTCTCTCCACAAACCAAAGGGGTCACCCGCCACGACACACGTTTCAAAATCCGCAGCAGCTGCAGTACTTATCAAACGTTAGTGGATTCACACAGGACTCTAAAGCTGTCTTCCCTAACCCTGCACACCATGTTTCCCCTCGAACAAACCTTTTGAATGTTGTAGTCTGACAAAGTGCGGCCATCTTCCAGCTGCTTACCAGCAAAGATCAACCTCTGCTGATCAGGAGGAATTCCTAATTAGAGGGGGGAAAAAAGTGAGCTTAACGGCACAAGGAACATGCCCTTTATAGATAATCCTGTATCAAATGTTTGCTAACAGTGCTACTGTGTAGCACCAGCTATCCTGGTACTCACTCTATAGACCAGGCTGGCCAGATCTGAGATTTGTCTGCTTCTGAGCGTTGGGACTAAAGGTGTGGGTCGCTCCCACCCAGCTTAAGCATTTTTAATGTTTAGACGTGCTCAAACAGTAATACACATTAATAGTCTCTTGCAGCACTCTCAAAAATACTTTACTTTTCAAAAGGACTTCAGTCTGTCAATCTGTTTTCTACTAAGAGCAAAGATGCCACGGTCATACAAGCTGAGTATTTTTCCAGTGTCAAAACATTACTTGCCTTCCTTATCCTGGATCTTGGCCTTTACATTTTCTATAGTATCCGAGGGTTCAACCTGTAATTTTTAATATATAGTTAGTATATGGTTACACAGTAAGATACTTAAAACACGAAATCTCATTAAATGTTAACATTAAGCAAAACGAGAGGTGGTAGTGGGCTGCTAGCTATTCAATGCAGTGGGCAACCCGCCAGGCGAGCTACGAGCCCAATCACTTCTCAGACCAAGGTTTCCCACCGCATGCCCTCCACTTGGCCAATCGGGAAGGGGCAGGCGCAAACTCTGGCGCTCGCTAAGCAACCGATCCTCAGTTCAAAAGCCAGGCTTTAAATTCGATCTCAGAAAGATACTCTCAAAGATGGAAGGTGGCACCGAAGGCCTCGGGCCTCAGCTTCCGCGCGCCACCAGGCCCATACCTCGAGCGTGATGGTCTTCCCCGTAAGGGTCTTCACGAAAATCTGCATCTTGGCGGTGGCTCCACCTGCATGAGAAAGAGACGGATTAGACCCGACGGCCCCGGGGAGAGCGACCCGTAAAGCCACGAGCCAGAGCCAGAGCCAGGGTGAAGGAGCACACACTCACCGCAGATGGCGGATCGGAAAGGAAGAGCCGCGCGGGCCAACGGGGTTTCCAGGCCGAAAGGCCCGCCCCTTAGGCGGCCACGCACGTGCCTGCGCGCTGCAACGGAACCGCGGCTGTCTAACGCAGTGCCAGGGTGGCGCGGGTGCGCCAGTACTCTGCGCTCGCCCTCAGCATGCCCTCGGAATGGTGGGCGCGACTTAAAAGTGTTTCAAGGGGCTTCCTTATAGTATCGATGCGACTAAGAGGCGCTTTCCTTTAAAAGGTGATTGTTGAGCCCTAGAAAAGAGAGGTAACACAAGTCTACCTGGGAATTGTAGTTTTTCACCGAACTACTTGTCCCAAGATGCAATGCCATACTTCCGGGTTCCTGGTTACTGTCTCTAAGCTGTGGAATCAGGGTTGGGAGAGATTGAGGTGAGGACCTGGGAGTGAGACAGAATGTTTGCGCGAGGGTGGGCCCGCACCGGAAATGCCGAAAAGGAGAGCTTAAGGGCCGGAAAGGCATTTGGGGCTGAAGGGGTTGGTCGCGCCTTAGTGAGTAGCTCGGTCGGGAGGCAGCTGTGCTGACAATAAGGGAAGGGGATCCTCAGCCAACTCTAGGACAGCTCCAAGTGCGGGCTCGGCCTCTTCCGGTGTGGCCGCTCTCTCAGTTCCCTTACCATTTCTCCACTCGCACGCGCCTCCTTATTGCTGAATCTCCAGCCATAAAATATTAAATAGACATTCAATAAATAGTGGTTGAAGTAACGAGTAATAAATTATCTATTTAAAAAAAATTTTGTAGGCGAGTGGTGTGGGTCCGTGAGCTAATGCACTTGCTGCCAAGCCTGATGGTCTGAGCTTAGATGCTGGGGCCTCCACAGGGGAAGAAGAGGAACTGACTCATGTAACTTGTCCTCTGACCTCTATGTGTATGCCAAGACAGGCATGCACCCACACACATACACGCAGACAATAACTTTTTTTTTTTAATTAAAGAAGACTTTAAGCATACATTGCTTTTGATTTTGCTGGGCCTACTTTGTGTTCTCTTGTATATTGACTTTTTGTTATCCAACTCATCAGTATACATATAATTTTAGTATTTGACACTTCAAAATTACTGTGGTATCTCCTTTATTTTTTTATTTTTATTATTTATTTGAGACAGAGTCTTAGTATGTCTGGCTGGCCTACATGTCTCCATATAGATCAACTTGGCCTTGAACTCACAAAGAATCGGCTGCTTCTGCCTCCCAAGTGCAAGGACTGAAGGTCTGCAGACAGGTGTCCTGATTCTTATGTTTGTGATACTTAAAAGTTTGATATGTTACTTCAGATAACTGGTTATTTAGTTAGTTTAAACATTTATTAAGAGCATCATTACAGGGGCTGGAGAGATAGCTTAGAGGTTAAGAGCACTGACTGTTCTGCTGTTCTTCCAAAGGTCCTGAGTTCAATTCCCAGCAACCACATGGTGGCTCACAACCATCTATAATGTGATCTACTGCCCTCTTCTGTCATGCAGGCATACATGCAGGCAGAGCACTGTATACATAATACATAAATAAATCTTTTTTAAAAAGCATCATTACAATAGCAAAAGTTCAGTGGCCAATGGGGATGATTAAATAATGGAATCTCATACTATGAAATACTAGAGCTCCTTAGGAAAAAAATTAAGCATTTTATTGTTTTTGAGACAGAGTCCCTGACTGGCTTGGATTTCACTATGTAGACCAAATTGGCCTTGAACTCACAGAGATTTGGCTGATCCTGCTTCCCAAGTGCTGGGATTAAAGGTGTTTTCCACCACAGCCAAGGGGTAATTTTAAATTTTTTATTTTTTCTTCTTTGATAGCTTCATATATTTAGTGAATTTTAGTTCTTTTCACTATCACCCTGTCTCATCCCACTCCTCCCTCTGAAACCCTTCTTCCCAACAAGGTCCCTCTCTGCTTTCGTGGTGTGTGTGTGTGTGTGTGTGTGTGTGTTTTGTGTGCTCTCGCACACAAGTTTTTGTCTGCAAGTATGTCTGTTGCATCATTTGCATGCGTGGCCCCAGTAAAGGCCAGAAGAAGGCACCCAGTACCCTGAAACTAGAGTTACAGATGGTTGAGTCACCATGTGGGTGCTGGACTCAAACTCAAGTTCTATAGAAAAATAGCCAGTGCTCTTAACTGTTTTTCTTTGTTTGTTTTGTTTTGTTGTTTGTTTATTCATTTTATATCCTGGTTGTTGCCCCCATCCTTCCTCACCTCCCAGTTCCACTCTTTCCTCTCTCCTTTTCCCCATCCTCCTCTATTCCTCGGAAAAGGGGCATCAATCCCAGCTCATCAAGTTGTATCAGGACTGAGCTTGTTTTCTTCCTCTGTGGACTGGCAAGGCAGTCCCACCAGGGGGAAGTGATCAAAAAGCTGGCAAGAGAGTCCATGTCAGAGAGAGCCGCTGCTCCCCTTACTAGGGGACCCACATGAAGCCTGAGCTGCCCATCATCTGTATGGGGAGCCTAGGTCCAGTCCGTGCAAGGTAATTGGTTGGTGCTTCAGTCTCAACAGGTCCCTCTGGGTCCTGGTTAGTTGGCTCTGTTGGTCCTGTGAAGCTCCTGTCACCTCCAGGTCCTTTTCTCCTTCCCCCTCTTCCACAAGGCTCCCTATGCATCACCCAATGTTTGGCTGTGAGTCTCAGCATCTGTTTTGAGGTGCTGCTAGGTGTAGCTTCCCAGAGGACAACTCTGCTTGGCTCTTGTCTACAAGCATAGCAGAGTATCTGTCAGGGGTTGGTTCTCTCCCATGGGATGGGTCTTGCGTTTGGCCAGGCATTGGTTGGACCCTCCCTCAATCTCTGCTACATCTGCTCTATCTTTATCCCTGCTCATCTTGTAGGCAGGGTGAATTTTGAGTTGAAGGTTTTGTGGGTGGATTGGTATTCCCTTCATTCTACTAGGAGATTTGTCTAGTTAGAGGCTGTCCTCTTCAATCTCTATGCCTCTGCTACTAGGAGTCTGTGCTAAAGTCCCTCTCATATCCCCCTGGGAGCCCACCCTGACTTCGGTCTACAGTGTGTCACAGAGATGCCTCTGTCCATAGTTTGTGTTTTTTCTACAGGTCTTTTGTCTCCCCCCCCCCCCCCCCCCCCCCCGGTCTGATCTCCACTCTCATGTCTATCCACACTCCCTCTCCTACCTTGTTTCTTCTCTTCAACTGCTACACTGCCTCTTCTGTTTCCTCTTCTGAGTGAGATTTGAACATCCTCCCTTGGATCCTCCTTGTTACTTACCTTCTTTGGATCTGTGAATTGTAGTACATTTATCTTGTACTAATGGCTATAATCCACCTATAAGTGAGTACATACCATGTGCATCTTTCTGGGTGTGGGTTACCTCACTCAGGATGATCCTTTCTAGTTCCATCCATTTGCCTGAAAATTCCATGATTTCTTTGTTTTTAATAGCTGAGTAGTATTCCATTGTGTAACTGTACCACAGTTTCTTTATCCATTCTTCAGTTCAGGGACATCTAGGTTATGTCTAGATTCTGGCTATTAAAAATAAGGCTTCTATGAACATAGTTGAGCAAATGTCGTTGTTGTGTGGTGGAGCATCAGGAGTGGAATAGCTGGGTCTTGAGATAGAGCTAGTACCAGTTTCCTCAGAAAGTACCAAATTGGTTTCCAAAGTGGTTGTACAAGTTTGCATTCCCACCAGCAATTGAGGAGTGTTCCCCTTTCTCCACATCCTTGCCAGCATGAGCTGTCACTTGAGATTTTAATCTTATCCATTCTGATGGGTGTAAGATGGAATCTCAGAGTTATTTTGATTTGCATTACCCTGATGACTAAGGATATTGAGCCTTTAAGTGCTTCTTGGCCATTTGAGAGTCCTCTGTTGAGAATTTTCTCCTTAGCTCTGTGCCCCATTTTTTAATTGGGTCATTTTGTTTGTTGGGGGTTAAATGTTTTGATTTCCTTATATATTTATTATATTAACCCTTTGTCAGAAGAAGGATTGGTAAAGAACTTTTCCCAATCTGTAGACTATCATTTCATTCTACTGACAGGGTCCTTGGCCTTACAGAAGCTTTTCAGTTTCATAAGGTCTCATTTATTATTGGTTGATCTGTGAGTCTGGGCTCTTGGTGTTCTGTTCAGAAAGTTGTCTCCTGTGCTGATGAGTTCAAGGCTCTTCCCCACTTTCTCTTCTAATAGATTTAGTGTTTCAGGTTTTATGTTGAGGTCTTTGATCCACTTGGACTTGAGTTTTGTGCAGGATAATAAATATGGTTCTATTTGCATTTTTCTACATGTAGTCATCCAGTTAGACAAGCAACATTTGTTGAAGATGCTGTCTTTTTTACATTGTATGGTTTTAACTCCTTTTTCAAAATTGAAATGTCTATTGTTGTGTGGGTTTATTTCTGAGTCTTCAGTTCGATTCTATTGATCAACCAGTCTATTTTTATGGAAATACCATGCAAATATTTTCTCTTTTTTTTTTAAAGATTTATTTATTTATTATTATGTATATAGCACTCTGCATGTACTCCTGCAGGCCAGGAGAGGGCATTAGATCACATTATAGATGGTTGTAAGCCACCATGTGGTTGCTGGGAATTGAACTCATGACCTCCAGAAGAGCAGTCAGTGCTCTTAACTGCTGAGCCATCTCTCCAGTCCCATGCACTTCTTATTTCTATTCCTCTGTAGTCAGGAATGGAGATACCTCCAGAAGTTCTTTTATTGCATAGGATTGTCTTAGCTATTCTAGGTTTTTTTTTTTTTCTTCATATGAAGTTTAAAATTATTCTTTCAAGATCTGTAAAGAAATGTGTTGGTGTTTTGCTGGGAATTGCATTAAATTTGTAGATTGTTTTTTGTAAGATGGACATTTTTACTACGTTAATCCTACTGTTCTATGAGCATGGGAGATCTTTCCATCTTCTGATATCGTCTTCAGTTTCTTTCTTCAGAGATTTGAAGTTCTTGTCATACAGGTCTTTGACTTGCTTGGTTAGAGTTACGCCAAAATACTTTTTATTATTTGTGGCTATTGTAAAGGGTGTAGTTTCCCTAATTTCTTTTTCAGCCCTTTTGTCATTTATATACAGGAGGGCTACTGATTTTTAAAAAATTGATCTTGTATCCAGCCACTTTGCTAAAGGTGTTTATCAGCTATAGGAATTCCCTGGTGGAAATTTGGGGGTGACTTATGTATACTATCATATCATCTGTGAATAACAACACTTTGACATCTTCTTTTCCAATTTTTATCCCCTTTATCTCCTTTAATTTTCTTATTGCTCTAGTTATACAAGATATGGAGAGAGTGGGTAGCCTTGTCTTGTGCTTGATTTTAGTGGAATTGCTTTGAGTTTCTTTCCATTTAATTTGATGTTGGCTATCTGCTTGCTGTATATAACCTTTATTATGTTTAGGTATGTGCCTTGTATCCCTGATCTCTCCAAGACTCTTATTATGAAGGGGTGTTGTATTTCGTCAAAGGCTTTTTTCTGTACCTAATGAGATGATCATATGATTTTTTTTTCTTTCAGCTTGTTTATATGGTGGATTAAATTGATGGGGTTTTTTGTATGTTGAACCATCCCTGCATCCATGGGGTGAAGCCTACTTGATCATGGTGGATGATATATTTGATGTGTTCTTGGATTCAGTTTGCAAGTTTTTTGTTTGTTTTGTTTTTGTTTTTTGGTTTTTCAAGACAAGGTTTCTCTGTGTAACAGCTCTGGCAGTCCTGGAACTCACTCTGTAAACCAGGCTGGCCTCAAACTCAGAGATCCACTTGCCTCTACCTCCAAAGAGTTTATAAGTATTTTATTGAGTATTTTTGCATCAATGTTCATGAGTGAAATTGGTTTGAAATTCTCTTTCTTTCTTGAGTCTTTGTGTGGTTCAGGTATCAGGGTGACTGTCCCTTCAAAGAATGAGTTTAATATTGTTCCTTCTGTTTCTATATTGTGGAATAGTTTTAGGATCATTGATATTAGCTCTTCTTTTAATGCCTGGTAGAATTCTTTGCTAAAACCATCTGGCCCTGGACTTTTTTTGGTTGGGAGACTTTTCATAACTGCTTCTATTTCCTTGGGGATTATGGGACTGTTTAAACTGTCTTGATTTGACTTTGGTAAATGAAATCTATCAAGAAAATTGTTCATTTCATTTAGATTTTCCAATTTTGTGGAACACAGGCTTTTGAAGGAAGACCTAATGATTTTTTGCATTTCCTCAGCGTCTGTTGTTATGCCCTCCTTTTCATTTCTGATTTTGTTAATTTGGGTATACTCTCCCTCTGCCTTTTAATTAGTTTGGCTAAGAGTTTGTCTATCTTGTTGATTTTCTCAAAGAACCAGCTCCTGGTTTCATTGATTCTTTGTATTGTTCTCTTTGTTTCTAAGTTATTGATTTCAGCCCTGAGTTTGATGGTTTCCTGTCCTCTTTGGTGTGTTTGTTTCTTTTTGTTCCAGCACTTTTATGTGTGCTATTAAGTTGCTAGTATGGAATTTCTCCATTTTCTTTATGAAGGCACTTTGTGCTATGAACTTTCCTCTTAGCACTGCTTTCATTGTGTCACATGAGTTTGGGTATAATGTGCCTTCATTTTCATTGAGTTCTAGAAAGTCTTTAATTTCTTTATTTCATCCCTGACCCAGTTATTATTGAGTAGGGAGTTGTTCATTTTCCACTAGTTTGTAGACTTTCTGTTGGTGTTGAGTTCCAGTTTTAATTCATGGTGGTCTGATAAGATGCAAGGAGTTATTTCAGTCTTCTTGTATCTGTTGAAGTTTGTTTGATGACAGAGCATATGGTCAATTTTGGAGAAGGTTCCATAAGGTGCTGAGAAGAAAGTGCATTCTTTTGTGTTTGGATGAATGTTCTATAGCTATCTGTTGGGTCCATTTGACTCATGACATCTATTAATTTCATTATTTTCTCTGTTTAGTTTCTGTCTTGATGATCTGTCCATTAGTGAGAGTCAAGTATGAAGTCTCTCACTATTAATGTGTGTGGTTTGCTGTGTGATTTAAACTTTAGTAATGTTTCTTTTACAAATATGGGTGCTCTTGCATTTGGGACATAGATGTTCAGGACTGAGACTTGATCTTGGTATATTTTTCCTTTGATGAGTATGAAGTGTCCTTACTCATCTCTTTTTATTAGTTTTTGTTGAAAGTCTATTTTACTTCCTGGCGTGGTGGTGCATGCCTTTAATCCCAACACTTGGGAAGCAGAGGCAGGCCGATTTCTGTGAGTTCAAGGACAGCCTGGTCTACAAAATGAGTCCAGAACAGCCAGGGCTATTACACAGAGAAACTCTGTCTCCAAAAACAAACAAATAAAAACAAAACAAAACAAAAAACGAAAGAAAGAAGGAAAAGAAAGTCTATTTTATTAGATACTAGAATGGCTACTCCATCGTGCCTCTTGGGTCACTCCTAGCTGTTAAGCCATCGCTCCAGCCCAGAAGTCATGTTTGCTGCTGCTTGAATTTTATTTATTTATTAAAGCATGTGGTTTTGATGTTTGGAAGATGGAGACAGAAAGATGGGGTGGTTAAGGTCATTTTTAGCTACATAGGGAGTTTAAGGCCAGCTGGGGTTGCAAGAAACCCTGTCTCTAAAACAATTTAAAACAAAACAATGCCAAGTGGTGGTCACACACGCCTTTAATCCTAGCACTCAGGAGGTAGAGGCAGGCAGATCTCTGAGTTTGAGGCCAGCCTGGTCTACAGAATGAGTTCCAGGACAGCCAGGGCTACACAAAGAAACCCTGTCTCAAAAAACAAACAAACAAAAATAAATGAAACAAAAACACATTCACCTAATTATTTATGTATGATGGATGAGTGTTACAGTGCTAGGCAGGTACTGTGGTAGAGAAGTATTTGACCTTGTTTGTATCAATAAAAAATATACATAGTAGTTTCCCACATGAAAGAAATAAACCTCATTTTGGAAGAGTGGACTCTCAGCTACTTACTGTCCATTTCACACATCCTTACAATTATTAAAATGTGATATAAAAATGTTAAAAAGAGGGTCTAAGGGTATCCCTCAGTGGTAGAGTGCTTACTTAGCATGTTTAATCCCAAGCATTGTAAAATGTAAGCTTTTTAAAGTGTTGAGTTGAAACTAAGCAGCTATCATTTAAATAATGCACATAAGATGGGTCTGCTTGGTTTCTGAAGGAAAAGTTGTTTTCTACATATGATCATCATTTTGTATGCATAACTGGGTAGGGGCTTTTGTGGAGCTCAGAGGGCAGCATGGTGGAGCTGGTTTTCTTCTCCCACCCTTTTTTCGGGGTGGGGGGCAGAGTCTGACATCAAACTAAGGGAAAAGTACTTAATTGATTGGCATTTGATTTGTATTCTGGAGTATAGCAAATGTCAGTAGACTAACACAAGCAATTTAATCCATCGACTGAAAGTTTTTTTTCTGAAACATACATATTTTTAAATTGACTTTTGACTTAAGAATTTTAGATTTATAGAGTAACGGACTGTTGTGTTTTCTTTCAGGCTCACTAAAGGATTTTTAGCTTTGTTGCAAAAAGAAGGTCAAGGTTTAATTTCTCTCTGATGAGCAAGCTTGCAGATTAAGATTTATGTCAGTCCAAGAAGTGAACAAACATGCAGTTCTCCCTCCTATCATTAGTAGGAATGACAAGGAGTTTTTGGAAAGCATTCAAAGATACATAATTACAGAAACCAAAAGAGTGGGCTGCAGCGAGGAAGGGCCTGCTGATGAGTATTACACAATATACCGGAACGTGTTTGACAAGGTATGATGATGCTCTTGAAGGCGGGATGTTCCCAGGGGCTGCACGTTACCCAGCTTCACCACCACCTCAGCAATGCCTCTGCCTTACTGACCAGTTTCTGTATGCTAGTTTAGTTAGTTTGTTAAAGCAGGATGAATAGGGAAAGAACAGTGCAGATTTGCATTTCGTGACTGCTAGTTAGAGTCAGTTATTTTAGTTTAGCAAGTAGTTTTTTTGTCAGCAGCTTGGCTGTGCCCTCTGGTAATCATTTTTACCATTTTAAGTGAAGGTACTATATAATTTACTAGAATTTCCATTTTGAACAAGAACTCTAGTTTATGTTCTGGGTGTGTTTGTGGTAGCACTAAAGTCTTAGTTAAGATATGATGGCTGTTGCATTGAGACCTCTTGAGCCAGGTGCTGTGCCACATGCCAGTTATCCTAGCTGGTAGGAGGATAAGGCTGAAAAATCCCGTGAAGGCAGGAGTTGGAGGCCACCATGAGCAACATAATGACATAACATCAATGAACGAGTCAACCAGAAATTTCATCTAAACAATTTGAGTCCTCTCAGAGGTATTAATATGGTGAATAAAGGATTTAACTGATTTTAACACTGGAAATAATAGAATTGGGTTAGAAAATGTTAAAGTTTTATATAGCATTTTTATTTTTTGGTTTTTTTGAGACAGGGTTCTTCTGTGTAGTCCTGGCTGGCCTTGAATTCACTGTGTAGACCAGGCTGGCTTAGCGCCCAGAGATACTTCTGCCTCTGCCTCCTGAGTGCTGCGATTAAAGGTGTGCGCCACCACCACCCAGCTGCCTAGCATTTTCTTTACCATCCCTTGTAGATGCCCTGAAAACAACAGTGGAATAAGCATCCTCTCCTCTTTGCCTGGAAGAAGATAGCACCTTAGACTTCTGTGTACCACTGTGTCAGAACAGGCACAGGCAGAAGAGGCACTTGGCCTTACAAGGTCTCACTATATAATCCTAGGTGGCTTGGAACTCACTATGTAGACTAGGCTGTCCTCCAACTCACACAGGTGTGCCTGCTTCTGCCTCCCAGTGGAACTCAGTCTTTTGGTTCATTTTTAAGCATTCCGATAAGTTTTATTTCTTGTCTAAATAAAAGCCTAGCTCTTCATGAAGAAACATTTAATGGTTGCTGATGGGAGGGAGAAAGATTTTCTTCAGTGTTGTAGCCACTGGTAAGTTGCTTTATGTTCTTACAAATAATCCCGTCACCCATGCTCATATAAGCAATTCTAATTAAACTTACCCCACACACATAATACACACACATACATACACATGTGCACAAAGGTAAAAGTAGGAAGTATTTGGGAAAAAGAAGGGGATTAAAATTAAAACTCATGGGATTGGAGAGATGGCTCTGTGGTTAAGACAGTGACTGCTCCTCCAGAGGATCCTGTTTCAATTCTCAGCACCCACATGGCAGCTCACAACTGTCTATAACTCCAGTTCCAGGGATCCAACACTCTCACACAGACATACACACAAGCAAACACTAATGCATATTAAAAAATAATAATAAATTAGCCAGGCATGGTGGCACACACCTTTAATCCCAGCACTCGGGAGCCAAGGCTACACAGAGAAACCCTGTCTCGAAACAACAACAACAACAACAACAAAAGATAATTAATTAAAAAATTAAAACACAAGTATGGAAATGTAATTATGAAGCTTATTATCTGTGATAAATATGTGCTAAGGAAGACTTTTTTTAAAAGCCTAGTTCTTTACACTAAGGAAAAGTAAGCATAGCCACAGGGAATGTAGCCTGAGCAGCATGCGCAAGGCTCTGTGTTGTCCTCAGCACTGCATGGTTCAACTCCAGCCTGGTGCCTCATACCCATAGTTTCAACACTTGGGTGGTGCAGGCAAGAATATCAAAAGTCATGGTGACTTGAAGATCATCTTGGGATATATGAAACCAAAGGAAAAGAAAAGAAAAGGGAAACAAGAGAAAGTACAAAATGGTGACACATACCCACTAGTGGCCAATGGAATGAAGAAAATTGCAGAGGCCAGAAAAATACTGTAATAGACTCACATGGCTGTGAGAGAGTGAGGAATGGTTGGGACTGTAGCAGAATGAAGAACCAACCCCGCAAAAATGCGTTAAGGCCTGGGCCTTCTAGTGTTAGACACCTCAGGGATTTCAAAGAGCTACATGTATCAGTGGTAACAAGTCCCAATTTTTAAAATATTTTGTGCATAAGGTGAATTGGCCAACTCTATTCTACTGGTGGCATACCAGTTGACATCCTCCACTTTAATCCTTTGCTGTGTATCCGTGGGTGTTCTACTGAGATCTGGTTCTTCTAGCACACTGACATGGTCCTTGATCATGAAGTCACTGCAGTTGTATTAATGACCCATTAATGTACCTGAACTGGTTGGAGCACATTATAGAACACGTGAGATAAGGATGAGCGGAAACAAGTAGCAGGGTACTCAATGCGGAAAGCCTTGTCACATGAAAGGTTCTTGGTTTGGGTGGACAGGTGCTGTGGCTGTGGCCAGAAATAAAAAAGAGCACTGCATCTCTTCAGATTCCTTTTCCTGGTCCTTGGCACAGATTAATGACCTGTCTAGATCACTTGGGGTAGGATGAGTGTCTTCCTGGGGAGCTCTCTTAAGATCCTGTTTAGCTAAAGAGGATAACACACCCAAGAAATTCAGCAGAGATAAAGAAGCATAACTTCAGATTTCAGAAAAAAAACTGCGTAGATTACTTTTACTTCCTATATATCACCAATATTTAAAAACATAAGTTAAACTTCTTTGGTTTTTTTGTTTTGTTTTGTTTTTTGTTTTTGTTTTTTTTTTTTGTTTTTTTTTTTTTGGTTTTTGGTTTTTGGTTTTTCGAGACAGGGTTTCTCTGTGTAACCTTGGCTGTCCTGGACTCACTTTACAGACCAGGCTGGCCTCGAACTCACAGCGATCTGCCTGCCTCTGCCTCCGGAGTGCTGTGATTAAAGGCATGTGCCACCACCGCCCAAGATTACTTTCTAAAAAGCCATAATAAAGGGGTGTGTGCTATGGAGTTGGCCTCTCATGGAAAGCATCCTTCCTGATGTGTCTTTGTTAACCTTTGCAGTGTCCTCTGTTGTCCTTTTCTTAAGTAGTATTGGAAACCATGCTGTGTAGCTATGTGGGTTGTTGTCACAGTTGTTTTTGACATGTTGAGAATAGAGATGCAATGAGGAACTATGATCTGATTTTCCTAGTGGAGGTGAATGAGTTCAGATTGCAGGACCTCAGTGGGGACTGGAGAGTGGTTGGTGGTTAGAGCACATACTGCTCTTCCAGAAGTCCCGAGCTTGATTCCCAACACCTACGTCAGGTAGTTCACAACCGCGAGTCATTCCAGCTCCTGGAGGATCTGAAGCCTCTGGTTTCTGCAGGTACCTGCACTCACATGTGCACATCTATACACAGACACACATACACATAATTAAAAGTAGTACAAACATAATTTACAAATGGAGTCAGGAGACTACATGTCAAAGGGGTAAGAGATGTATAATTAATACACTTGAGACCTAGTACTGTATTAGCCCATGTGTCATGTATGAATTCGTACCAAGTGTAAGAAGCCTTTCTCATACCTAGGATTACAGAGAACGTGTACTTGGTGTTTATTGTTTTCAGTGCCTTGTATGTTGAGTTTGCTGTAGGATGTTTATGTTTCTAGTTAATAGTTATGTTTCACCTGAAAATAACCTGTTAAAAAATTCAGTGCCACAGACAGAAAAATCGTATTTCAGGTAATAGACCATGTCAACGCATACAAGTCCATTCTTACATCAATCAAAAGAGAATATGATGCCTTCATTGAGACAATAAAAAAAAGCCGAAGAACTGCTTTTTGTCTTCATGGAAAACTTAAAGTGTTGGCAACAGAGCCCACAGCATTGGTCTATCACCAGAGAAGAAGCATCCAACTTGAAGCAAAGTGAGTGTGTCAGTAACTAGTCAGAAAGGTATCATGCTATTGGGTGATAACAATCAATTGGTCTTTAGTTTTACTGTTTTGTTTATTTTATTATTTTGAGATATGGTGTCACTATTTAGCCAAGGCTAGCTGTGAATTCACTGGGTTGGTCTTGCACAAGACTCTCAGCCTTCAAGTGCTAAGGTTACAGAATTATTCTATGCCTGTCTTAAATAAAATGTTATTTTAAGCTCTGTTTTTATTATATTCCCTTCTCCTACCAATTAGTATATATTTTAAATAAACTATTAATTTTGCTTGAGGAATTTAAGGTCCCTCTTAGTATAGTGAAGGCACCTTATGGTGTCTGTCATAAAAGGAGGGAAGTTATTCATGCATGGGAGACTTGACAGTGCAGGGACTGCAGGGTGGTGGTTCTCACCCGAATGACCCACCAAAGATAATAAAACGCTCCTTAAAAAACAATTATTTTTTTTAAAACGCTTTCATTGTGTAGCTCTGGCTGACCTCAGACTTACACAGTTCCTCCTGTGTTAGCCTCCCAAGTGTTAGCTTCTCATGTGTTAGTGTGGTCTAATGATTTGGACTTCTGGCCTTCAGAATGGTGAGAAGATAAACGTTACTTTAAACAACCAAATTTGTAATACTTGTTAGAATAGCCCCCAGCAAAATGACAGTTTGTTTGTTTGTTTGTTTGAGGCTTTTCTTTAAGCCTAATGTGGTGGCTCACACCTGTAATTCAGCACTTGGGAGGCTGAAAGAGTAGGATCACAAATTGAAAGCCAAATTTAGCTACATAATGAGACTAAAAAAAAAAAAAAAAAAAGAAAGAAAGAAAACTAAAAATACTTTTTCAGTTGTAACAGTAATTTCGCTAAAGGGAATAGGTAGTGCTTTGTGGCTAGATTATAGCTAATATTTATTGATTTGCAATGTGGTTAGCAATATAATAGTTGCTCTTTTTTGTTTTTGTTTGCTTGTTTTGGTTTGGTTTGGTTTGGTTTGGTTTTGGTTTTTTGAGACAAGGTTTCTCTGTGTAGCCTTGACTGTCCTGGACTCACTTTGTAGACCAGGCTGGCCTTGAACTCACAGTGATCTGCCTGCCTCTGCCTCCAAGTGCTGGAATTAAGGGAGTGCGCCACCACCTCCCAGCTTAGTAGTTTCTTTTATTGGCAATCTGAGAGGAAATTCTTCCCTATTTGTGATGTATCAGCTTCTTCTAGATTTCGTTTTCTAAATTTCTACTTGTTTGTAATGGTTCATATTATAATTAGCCAGATAAAGTAACAATATAGCCTGTTATACTTTAATATGATTAAAGAATTAAATTAGTGTAACAAACATATGTAAGCATTTCCGTTTTGTTTATAGAATGAGGATTATTGAAAATAATTCCACAGTGATCCAATTGCAAATTGATCAGATGAAACAGCTGAGAGCAGAATATGACAAGAAAGAAGTAAAGTTCTGTGCTTCCACAAGGCAGCTCTGGAAACCTATCCCAGGTGCAGCATCCGGTTTACAGTTCTGTTTCAGAGAAGTCTGCCCAGAGACAGGCAGAAACAAGTGGAGCCCTGGAGCTCATTGGCTTGAGGAAGACACCTGATGTAAACAACACATTTGCAAACAGTTTACACACACACACACACACACACACACACAATTACATTTGTGGATCTTATCTTAGACTTAATATGTCAGAAACTTGCTGATTGAGTCCAGTAGGTGATGTTGTCTGATACACTCTGAAATGTGAAAGACATTGGTATATTAACAATTGTAGTGTATTACATTTGCTGAATGTCTTTAATATTCTTGCTACATTTGAGAAATGAAATATATCCTGGCTTCATCCAGGACTCACAGAGATTAGTATGGTGAACAGATTGTGACTTACAGGATTGAGGATAGTAATTTGAGGTCAGGAAGTTCAGTCCTTAAAGATTTTTAGCTCAGAGTTTATCTAGAGACAGAACTGGTAGGTGGAAACTTCAGGAGGACAAACAAGGCCTAAATTGAAGAAGCTGTTTTAAGGGAATAACTATTCTATACTACAAAATTTCAACCCAGGTTGTTGAATCCTCTTGCAGTTGATAATAGTAGGGATTATATCTACTTTCAAATACAAAATTGTGACTAGCAACTCCAAATAACAAATGTGAATAAACACTGGATACACGGCACATTGGCTAGCTGCCAACAAGAGTCAGCAGGAGGAATGTTTAAGACTCCAGGGTTAATCCTGAGGGTGAGGAATTCCTGCAGCATGTGTGTTTGCATGTGTCTTTTTAAAAATGCTTTAATTTTTATTATTTTTAAATTTTATTTGTATTGGTGTTTTGTTTGCATGTATGTCTGTTCTCCACATGTATGCCTGGTGCCCATAGAAGTCAGAAGAGGGCATCAGATCCCCTAGAATTGAAATTACAGACTGTTGTGAGCCACCCTGTGGGTGCTGGAAATTGAACCCACTCTTCTCTTAATAGAACCAGTACTCTTAACCAATGAACCATTTCTCCAGCTCCATGTATGTGTCTCCCCCGACACCCCAGGCAGGGTTTCTCTGTGTAGCCCTGGCTGTCCTGGACTCACTTTGGAGACCAGCCTGGCCTCGGACTCAGAGATCCACATGCCTCTGTCTTGCGAGTGTTGGAACAACAGACGTTTGCCCCCATGTAAGCTGGCTATCCTGGCACTCTCTATGTAGGCCAGACTGATCTTGAACTCACAGAGTGTATGTAATGAACACAAGGGATATTTTAAGAGTAAGAAACATCTCAGAAATAAAAAAAGAAAAGAAACATCTCAGATTTAGTAGGCATAAGTTTTGTGTTGGGGGAAAAAAAAACTTGTTCCAGCGTTATCTCTTGGAGAGTAAATGGAGTACATGGAAGCTGTGGTTTGAGAAACACACGTGGTCTACCCTCAGCCATTAGGTGCTCTAGTTTATATGGTCTTGGAGCTCAGTTTTCACTGAACTGTCCTTGATGCTGTGTTAGGGTTGGAGAATTCGCCTAATTTGTAAAAGCCAGAGTTCTCTACACCACAATAAACAAATAAATAGATATTTTAAAAAACCTTTTGACATTACAATTAAATACAGTGATAAGAGTATTTATGATCAGTCAGCTACAAATATCTCTTACTGTTTCTGAACTACTTTATAACACAGTAAACAATCCTACATGAGACTCGGGGTTTTTGTTTGTTTTTCCTATAGGGATGACTCTCCAAGAATCTGTCAATCTGGAATCTCTCAATAAATATAAGCAATATCTTATAGCTAAACATATAAAACTTAAACAAGATATATCAACAATGTATGTACCAGCCCAAAAGAAGGCTGATCTAGATGAGGAAATGACTGTGTTACTAAAAAGACGAGACATAGCTGAAAGTCTGAACAAAGACCTGCAGTTTCGGTATGAACATTGGTTGTTGTATGTTTTGAAGGCTTTGCTTGTGTTTTCTCTCACATGTGTGAGCCTAGCTCAGTGTGTTATCAATGCTCTTCTTTTACAGCCATCAAAGACTGCAGGTTATTTCACACATACTTACTACATGGATAAAGAATAACCTAAGAACTCCATTTCAAGATGTCATGGAGCAAATTCAGAAAACCAACGATGTCTATGGTAGTTTTTTTATATTTTTAATTAGCATGGCAGTGGACTTTGCCCCAGAGCTAAGATTTTCTTAGGCTGAGTCATAAAAATGTAAGCAAAAGTAGACTTCCTCCACTAGCTCTTGTTCCTTTCTGAAGAGCATCTTCCTTCAGCACCACACAGATGATTGCTGAAAGAGACCTGGTGAGGCCATAAGAGAAAAACAGGCGCTGGAGATGGCTTCTCTTCCAGAGGACCCAAGTTCAGTCCTCGGCACCCAGCACCCACATGGCAGCACATGACTGTCTGTAACTCCAGTTCCAGGACATGACACCCTACAGACATACGTGCAGTCAAAACATCACTGCATATGAAATATAAGTAACTTCTTAAAAAGAGAAAGGGTGGGGAACAAACCACCCATCCAAGAGTATTCCTGAGAAAGGAGACCATGAGGGGAAGTGATGGCTTTAGAAAAAGGCTGGTACTGTTTGAAGCCAGAGTGAAATCCCGTTGGCTTTAACATGCTCCCTGTCCCCTATTGCCGAACAGCCTGACCGATCATTGCCCGTTGTCCTTTCAATGTTTAGATGATGAGAACACGGTTGATGAAGTGTTTGAAGATGACCCAAGCAAGACAAAAGAAGCTATAATTATACTCTACTACATTGAAAGGCAAATATCATTTATATTTTTGTTTGTTTGTTTATTTTGAGATAACATCTCACAACCTCAGTGTGAGTTCAGGATGACCTTGAACTCCTGACCCTCCGACTGTCCATTTCTTGAGTGTTAGCTTGCAGGTTTGTCTTTTTTTTTTAATATGTATAGCATGCATTTTTTATTTTTATTTATTTTTTATTTTATACACATTAGTGTTTTGTCTGCATGTATGTTTGGGTGAGGGTGTCAGATCTTAGAGTTACAGATAGTTGTGAACTGCCATGTGGATGCTGGAAATTGAACCCCAGTCCTCTGGAATAGCAGTCAGTGCTCTTAACTGCTGAACCATCTCTCCAGCCCCCAGGTTTGTCTTTTGTAGTTTGAAATTTCTATTCTAGTTGACAAATTAGGGGGCAAATAGAAATATCTTTTTTTCATAATTTTTATGAAAATCTATGAATTTTTTCAAAAATTTTTAGGTTGCCCTAGCCAGTTCAATCTTTTTTTGTAATTATTTTTGGTCTATGACATATTAAGTTACTTGATATTATATATAATTTTTACTTTTAATTACATTTTATTTATTTTGTGGGGTAGGGAGAATTGCAGTCAGAGGAAAACTTGTAGGAGTGTTTGGTTTTTCTACCACGAGGGTCCCAGGAATGGAACTCAGGTTGTCAGGAATAGTGGCAGGAACCTTAACCCACTGAGCCATTGTATCCTGCACTTATAGAATATGCAGAAACTTCTTGCATAATTCCAGGTTATACTTTCCAGTTAAGGACCTGAGGCAGCTGGTAGTATTATACCCACGGTCCAGAGCAGAGAGCAATGAACTAATACAACCATGCTCTATCTGTATCATCTGAGATAGACATCAAATATTCTAAGGCATTCTCCTTAGAAGTTAATTCATAAGCTGTCATGGTGACATTTAATCTGCAAATGTAATATCTATCATCTTAAATGTTAAACAGTTTTCACTTGTTGATTTGTTTATTGTTATGGTACAAAGAAGTGGGTAAAGACAATTGAAAGTTTGGACTCTGTTGGTTTCTTACACTATATGCTCTTTTGAGTCTACCAGGATTTTTAAATTTTAGTATCATTTAATACTTATTTTTAATTAATTTTTTATGTTTATTGGTGTCTTGCCTGCATGTATGTTTGTGTGAGGGTGTCAGAATCCCTGTAGCTGGCGTTCCAGACAGGTGTGAGTAGCCATGTGGGTGCTAGAACTTGAACAGCGCTCTCAACTGTTCAGCCTTCAAAAATATTTATGATTTTAAGTATGTGTATATACATATATTTGTGCACATAAATCTAGGTACCCACAATGTCAGAGGAGTCAGATCCCCTAGAACTGGAATTACAGTTGACTATGAGCCACTCACTGTAGATGCTGGGAGTCAAACTGGGGACTTCTGCATGAGTAGCATGTGTTTAATGTGGCTTTTAATGTTTGTATGTATTTGTTTGTGTGTCAGTCCTGAGATGAGAAGCACTATGCTGTGCCAGTGTGTACGTGACTGTTGGACATCTGGACTCAGGTTCAAAAGTTTGAGTGGCAAACACTTCACAGACCAAGCCATTTCTCCAGCAGACTCTAGCTACCAGTTTTCATATAAGAGGAAAACCTTTGTTGAGATTCAGTGTCTTACACATTTTGTTTAATGTTACTTTGGTGTTTTTTCCACTTTGTTCAACATTCATTTGGGACATTGCAGGGCTCTTCTTTTCCCAAGCTCTAATTTGGGAGCTTTTGTTGGCTCTGTTTCTTAACAATTAAACTTTATTATTATACAACCCAACTATCTTACACAAGAGGGGAAAAAGGTTAAAGGGAAACAAGAGTGAACCTTCCGGTATCCATTCCACGGGACGGGTCCCTAGGTGTCTCTGGCCTGCGCGCTGGTCCGGCCTGTTTGCTGATCCTCTTCCCGATCCATGTGTTCAAGCCCGGTCTGAACCTGCTGCTCCTCTCATGGAGGGTCAATTAGAAACACACCAGCCCAGGGCTGCTTCCTGAATTCCAGGCCCAGGATGGCTCCACCCAGTCTATCTTAAGGTTAATCTCAGGGAGTATCCATGGTGTGTCCAAGGGCAAAGCCCACCAAGACTGCTTTCACCTGTGACAAAGTTTACAGTCCTTCCTACAAGCTTTGTTGTGTGAAGGGGGCAGAGTAGAGGGTTACATCAACTATGATCTGCTTATGGTGATAGGAATTCGGACCACCAGGAACACCTTGGTACTGCAGCTGGGCTGTATCTGTGTTCAGTTATTTCCTCTAGGCCAACTTTCTAAGCAGATACCTCCTGATGATCTGTGAGGAAAGAAGCCCCAGCCCAGTACAAATTCACTTATGTTCTTCCTGTTTTTTGTGTGAGGCCTATGGGGACACAGTGCAGGGTTAGGTTCAAAGTTACTAAGAAAGTGAGACTTTAACACCAAGACAAACAGGTCAGAACAAACCCTAGAATTCTAGAGAAAAACTGAACATCATACTGAATGAATAAATTTAGTCATAACTAACTTATTTAATTACCTTTTTGTTTTCTATTATACCATTATGTTTAATTTCTAATATTTGGATTTTGTGCATCATTGTAATGTGTTTTAAAATTCAATGGCTATAGGTTCAATGAATTAATCTGTCTTGGTGAATATGAGAAGGCAGCTTCTTTTGCAGCAAGCAGTCCAAAAAGAATTCTTCAAAACACTGGTATAATGAATAAATTTAAAGGTAAGAAAATCTCTCTGAAATATATATGTAAATTATACTTTCCTTTTCTTTATGGAATAAAAATGCTATTCTGAGAGGCTAGTCCTTTATTAGCCCCATCTTTATTATTTACTGTTTCCCTAGCTGTAATATTAGGGGTTTAATTTTATTTTCTAAATTAAATTATGAAACATTTCATACATAGAAAAGCATGAAGAAACAGTACTAATATACTCACCATTAAGATTTTATAATATTAGGTTTTGGTCAATTTTTTGTTCTGTATCCTTTTAAAAAGCTTTTTTGTTTTTGTTTTTGTTTTGTTTTGTTTATAGATTGGCATACATAAACTAAATCATACATTTTGGGGGTATGATGGTAACTGTGAAACACAGGGCTTCATACATTCTAGGCTTCGTAGTCTGCCACTGAGACACACTCCAGCCCAAATCCTACATATAAAGCACATAATTTGTTAAGATTGGCATATGTATATGCCCATAGCATCGTATGTGCCTACCTATGACATCATCGCCACAAAGCTCCCTCATGCTTATTGGCAGTCTTCCTCTTGCCATTCTTTACACCCACAGCTGTCCAGTCTCTCCTCCTAAACTCCATGCAACCACTAATGTGCTTTCAGTTACCACTAGTAAGTTTTTTTTCTATAAATAGAACACACAGTAGGCATTATATTATTATTGGTGGTGGTGGTGGTGGTTGAGGTGCAGGGTCTCACTACCAAGCAATATGGGACAGGCAGAAAGCTGGCGAAGGAGGCCATAAATAAAGTAGAATATTTGTAGAAGTGACCATCATGAAGGGCCCCCTTCCAGCTGACCTGCCTCTAAGACATGTCCCAGGCAAGCCCTGCAGGGCCTGCTGAGCCAGTCAGCCTACTCTTTGTCTGTGCTGACAGGTCACCAAGAACTCTTAAAACTTGGAGCACTTCATGGCGATTTTGGTTTCGAAATCACCTCCTTACTTATGTGGAGTCTGTCTTTGTGCATGTGAGAGAGTGTGCTATTTATTCATTTGTCACTGGGCATATTGATTGATTAAAATAAATAATTGAAGAAAACACAAATAAATGGAAAGATTATCTTCTGCTTGTGGACTGGATGAATAAATACTGTTGAAATACCAAGAATAAAAGCAATATAGAAGGCAGGTGGTGGTGGCACATGCCTTTAATCCCCGTACTCAAACACCCCCCCAAAGCAATATAAATATTCAGTATAATCTTTATCTATAATCCAATAGTATTAAAAAGAATACCCATATCAATATTGAGACAAGAAAAAGTTAGAGACATAACACATCTTAATTTAAAGTTATATTATGAAGCTACAGTAATAAAACACTATCCTATAAAAAGTAAAAAACAGATAGTGCTGGTTGTAATGGCACATTCCTGTAAGGAGGCAAAGGCAAGAGAATCACAGGTTCAAGGTCAGCCTAGGCAACCTAATGTGACCTTTGTCTCAAAATAAAATGCAAAAGGGCTGGAGGTGTAGCTCAGTGGTAGACAGATTGCTTAGCATTTGGAAGAGCCTGAATTCAATTCTCAATGTTACAAGGCTCCTTGAAAACCCAGACACACAGCCCGGTGAAACAGAGAGCCCAGAGAGAAGCCAAACATACTAATGCTCAGTTAATTTTCACTAGGACACCAAAAAACCACGATGAGACTGATGAAGTAGCTCAGCAGGCAAAGGAGCTTTGTCGCTAAGCCTGAGGACCTGAGTTTCTCTCTTTATCATTGTGCTGCCCTTCTTCTAAGTATTAGGTGTGCCGTTATGAGGGGCAATTATGGAAGTAATATCTGGCCTCAGTGTGTACTGACTGTGGCCGTGGTTAGATGTTGACTGCTTTAGTCTTTGCTTTTAGAGCCAGTCTAATGTCATACACAAATACTTCCAGTCTACCATCTCCCTGCTCCAACTCCTCCGATGTCCCTCCACTTCCTCTCACATTCATGACCTCTTCTTATTTATTATTGTTACACACACACACACACACACACACACACACACACACACTACTGAATCCATTTAGTGTTGCTCATATACTTGGGGTTCGATAACCTAGCAAGGAGCTAGCTCATCCCAGGGGAATATTGATTCTCCCTCTCTCAACAGCCACTGACCCTCTGTGCCTCTTACCTAGTGGTGAGATCTTGTGAAATCCACTCCTGGCCCCACATCCATGTTGACATGGTCTTTTCTTCCTCTTTTCCTCTCTCATTCAAGACAGGGGTTCTCTGTGTATCCCTGGCTGTCCTGAATTCACTCTGTAGATCAGGCTGCCCTCGAACTCGCAGTGGTCCGCCTGCTCCTGCCTCCTGAGGCTGGGGTTACAGGCATGCACCCGGCTTGTGCAGGTCTTTCTAGGCGGCTGTTATTTAAGACTGTGTTAGCGCAGCTTCCCTGCACTGCTAGAAGACGTATCAGCAGAAGGGGTCCTGCCTTTGGCTTGACGATTCCTGTAGCCTCTTCTGTGATTTTTCTGAGCGTTAGGGCTTATGTTATAGATGTTGATTTGGGGTTAGGTCTCTCTTTCTCTGCATTTTGACCAGTTGTGTAATAGTCTCCATCTGCCTGAAAATGAAGCTCCTCTGATGAAGGGTGAGAGCTACACTTACCTGTAGATATAAGTATTTGTGCTACAATCTGTAACTTCTCCAGTCGTGGGTAGTTGTCTTAATGACAAGCATGCATTGTCTTCCACTCCCTGGGAGATACCTGAGCTGCTGATGGCTCTCAGCAGGTGTGAAAAGTCGCTGCAGTCTCTGCCTCCATTTTTATGTGGCTGCAGAGTGATACTACTATAAAAATAAAGAATTTATTCTGTATCTATTGTTAAAGGTTTAGAAAACATAAAGAAATTAAAATAGTAATATGAAATAAGAAAAAGCAAACTAATTCTTAATGTATTTGACCTAAACTTCTCATTCTTTTTTTCTGTTTGTAGCTATTGGAAAAATTAAAGGAAAGACTCTCCCATTACTCTTATATTTTGAGGCTATATTTAGCACCAGTCATGCGTTCAAACATCCTATTAATGCTGACCTAACCATGGAGGGGATCAAATGCGGACTGTCTGAAAAACGGCTTGATTTAGTTACCCACTGGGTCACCCAGGAAAGGTAAGAAAATTAAACTGCTAACTTAATTGTAACATGTGGTTAATGTGGTTGTTTGTACAATAGTTTGTCGTTGTTTGTGAGCTAGTTTTTCAGTATAGCCTAAGCAGGTCTCAAGGTCTAATCCCTCTGCTCCAGTCTCCTACATGCTGGGATTAGAGGCTTGTGACACTACATTCAGCTTTTGTTTTGTTATAAATACTGTATTTTAGGATTTACTTCAGTTCCATAGAAAGTATCCATGAAAGGCCCAGTTGCAAAGAACTCAGGCTAAATGTCAATCACTGAAGTTCACAAGGTAAAATATGACAACCTAACGGCAGATAGAAGTTGGGTGACCTGGACACAGAAGGATTGGTCAGTAGCACATTTTTTGGGAGAGAAAGGGCAAGGAACCTGATTCCAGACAGGAATCAGAGACAATATATGCTGAGGAAGAACATCTACCTGGTGTACACTGAAGAACATTTAAGCCAGCAGGTGGCAGCTTCTGAAGCCGGGTCTTACAGCTCCACCTTCTCCTTATCAGGTCTTGTCCAGCAGCACCTGGAGTTCCTCTTCATGCAAATAAGGCATCCCCAGCACTGTAGGCCTAGCCAATGATATCCACTCACCCCAACGCCCCTGCCCACGCTCCAAAGGTTTACATAGCCTTAGCCTTGCCCCCGCCACCCCTACCCAATTAAAGGAGCTGTCTCACTGAAGCTGTCTGCCTCACCGCCTCCTGGATGTTCCTGCTCTGACTTCCAGGGTCCATGGTTGTGGTGGCTGGCGGCCATGCCTTTATGGGTTGGGAGGGGCCACGAATGGCACTGGAGTGGAGGGAGCACACAAGAGAACTACAGGAAAACAGATGATGTGGATATGATGGAAGATGGAATTTCCCTTTTACAGCAAGTGCTTACAAGATCTAATTAGGAGCCCACATGGTTCCCCCTATCTTTTGCCAGTGTCTAAAACATACTTATATTCTTCAGAATCTAGACAGACATTAGGTAGTTTAGGAGAATATTGAGACCTCCCAGTTGCATGCAGAGTTTGCTTGCCCGGAAATTTAAATTTTGTCAGTCTTTGCAGGATAGTGCTGCTTATAGACTTTAAGAAATTTGATCTCAATTTTACAAAATTATTACCCCAAAAGAATAAGCGCTGGTTGTTTTCGGTTTTGCCAATCTCATTATTAATTGCTTATTACTTACAATTCTTTTTTTTTTTAAGATTTATTTGTTACATATACAGTGTTTTGCCTGTGTGTATGCCTGCACGCCAGAAGAGGGGACCAGATATCATTTTAGATGGTTGTGAACCACCAAGTGGTTGTTGGGAACTGAACTCTGGACCTTTGGAAGAACAGACAGTGCTCTTAATCTCTGAGTCATCTCTCCAGCCTGCATGTCTCTGCCTCTCTCTCTCTCCCTTCCTCCCTCCCTCCCTCTCTCTTTGTCTCTCTCTCTGTGTCTGTCTGTCTGTCTGTCTGTCTGTCTGTCTGTCTCTCTCTCTCTCTCTCTCTCTCTGGTTTTTTTGAGACACGGTTTCTCTGTGTAGTCCTGGCTGTCCTGGACTCACTTTGTAGACCAGGCTGGCCTTGAACTCACAGAAGTCCACCTGCCTCTGCCTCCCAAGTGCTGGGATTACAGGCCTGCACCATGTGCCTGGATGACTTACAATTCTTATAGGTTATTTATAATCCATTTTACACTCCTGAATTTTCAGATATTTCAGTCTCATCCACAGGAGTCCTCTAACCAGTGCTTTCATGGTCTGCTTGCTTCAGGCTGACGTTCTCTGAGAAGGCTGGAGATATTGTTTTTGCTTATGGGGAGCAGAACACATGCCACAAGCCTGTCTGCTTGGCTTTAGCTCAGATTATCTACAATGAATGTGGTTTACACAAGAAAGCTCTTCTTTGCTTGTGTAAACAGGGTCAGATTCATGAGGCTATGGAACATATACAGCAGTTCAAAGACTTTACCTCTGGTGAGTAAAAACCTCCTTATATACAGTTACATACTTATATACAGTTGTTATATACTGACATACAGTTGTTATATACTGACATACAGTTGTTATATACTTACATACAGTTGTTATATACTGACATACAGTTGTTATATACTGACATACAGTTGTTATATACTGACATACAGTTGTTATATACTGACATACAGTTGTTATATACTGACATACAGTTGTTATATACTGACGTACAGTTGTTATATACTGACATACAGTTGTTATATACTGACGTACAGTTGTTATATACTGACATACAGTTGTTATATACTGACATACAGTTGTTATATACTGACGTACAGTTGTTATATACTGACATACAGTTGTTATATACTGACATACAGTTGTTATATACTGACGTACAGTTGTTACAATACTGACGTACATTGTTATATACTGACGTACAGTTGTTATATACTGACGTACAGTTGTTATAATACTGACGTACAGTTTGTTATATACTGACATACAGTTGTTATATACTGACGTACAGTTGTTATATACTGACATACAGTTTGTTATTATACTGACATACAGTTGTTATATACTGACGTACAGTTGACGTACAGTTGTTATATACTGACATACAGTTGTTATATACTGACATACAGTTGTTATATACTGACGTACAGTTGTTACATACTGACGTACTGTTGTTATATACTGACATACAGTTGTTATATACTGACGTACAGTTGTTACATACTGACGTACAGTTGTTATATACTGACATACAGTTGTTACATACTGACGTACAGTTGTTATATACTGACATACAGTTGTTAGATACTGACATACAGTTGTTACATACTGACATACAGTTGTTATATACTGACGTACAGTTGTTATATACTGACATACAGTTGTTAGATACTGACATACAGTTGTTACATACTGACATACAGTTGTTATATACTGACGTACAGTTGTTATATACTTATATACAGGTGTGTACTCTGACCTCACTCACAGGTGCTGTTTGACACTTAGCTTATAAAATATTTTTTATATACTGGTGGAGATTTGTAAATTTTTATGAAAATAAGATAGTTAATTGAATTTTATCATATACATTACACATCTTCTCAATGGAAACTTCTTAAAAGATTTGTTTATTTAGTAGTATACAGTGTTCTGCCTGACCACCAGAAGAGGGCACCAGATCTCTTTAGAAATGGCTATAAACCACCATGTGGTTGCTGAGAATTGAGCTTAGGACCTCTGGAAGAGCAGAAAGCACTCTTAACCTCTGAGCCGTCTCTCCAGCCTCAAAGGAAACATTTAATATATGGCTATTACTAGAAATATGTAGTATTAAAAACAAATTTGCTTCTTATGATAGACATACTACATAAATGATTTTTTAAATAACTGAATTGTTCATATATAATGTATATATAACATATAATATGGCACATATAGGTATTATAAAATTATAAATGAAGTATTAGTGAAGTAATTCTTATTTCAGAATTTTGAACACCTTGCTTGTAATGGCATGTGATCTGAGGAAACTATGAACAGCCATCTGACTGTAGTTCAGTGACCTGCTCTCTCACTGAATCTCAACCAGAGTGAGCCTAAGGAGCCACAGTGCTGGCCGCCCCACTCCTCAGGCACAAGCCAATCTCCATCTTTAGGCTGCTTGTCTATTCTAAGAACTTAAAAAACACAAACCAATAAGTAAATATTTAAAAACCACTAAAGAAAGAAGTTGCAAAACAGACCAAAACATAGCAATTTTAAGCCATATTTCCTGAGAAAAAAGATATTTATGGCTGTTGAATCTGATCATTTTTTAGTAGTGAGCTAAGTTTTAATTACAGTGTATGTATTTTAAAGTCCTTAATGTCTTCACTCATTGATGACAACACCACACCTGACATTCTGTTAGAGTGGCTGCATATATGCATGATTTCTCATAATACTCCTGTTGGATCTGAAGTAACTTTTGTTATAATATCTGCTTTATAGACAGAAACAGTGCATTCTTTCCCAGAAAGGCTAAGGTACACAGGGACAGTGGCCAGTAGTTATACAATACTGAACAGTCTGGTATAGTGTGATCTTGAACAGATTGAGAACTACTGATTTATAAGCTGGAGAAGACCAGTATGGCAAAAGCATCGTTCATGTGTGGTGAAGACTTGCCATGTGTGCTCTCTGAGGACCCCTCAGCATGCTCAATAAATAAGGCTAGTCCCCCACAAACAGAAGAGTTTTTTTTTTTTTTTTTTTTTTTTGGTTTTTTGAGGCAGGGTTTCTCTGTGTAGCCTTGACTATCCTGGACTCACTTTGTAGACCAGACTGGCCTCGAACTCACAGCGATCCACCTGCCTCTGCCTCCCGAGTACTGAGATTAAAGGCGTGCGCCACCACGCCCAGCAAGCAGAAGATTCTTAAGAAGAGATGGCCCCTGTGTCTGCTTTTACATTCCGTCTGCTGTAATGTCACACATGGGAGCTCCAGGAAATACTTTTGTGTATTTGTAAGAGTGAGAACAAAAAAGGCCAGAAGCATAGGACCCTTGACATTGTAGACCATAGTCAGTCTCTTGAGAACCGGTGTTCTAGGCATTTGTGAGTGAAGCATATAACAAGCTTACAAGTTTATTAGGGCAACACATGGGAGGTATAAGATGATTCACATGTCATTGGCAAAGCGTAGGAAAACAGATTCTGAAGGGAGGTAAGCAAAGAGAATGGTTCAGATTTGGAACTTCTAATGAGATACCAAATTCTGCCACTAATATTGTCAAAGAAATCAATTTATAGAAGTTTGAGTATCTATTGAGTATAATAGAGATTAGTTAATTTTAGATATTAAAATTCTAGCCATAAACTTGTCACTTTTCTTAAAAATTTTTTTCTTTGCCAAATTATTTGATTTAATTGATACAGAATAATATTCTGTACTTTTCTTTATTCCTTTTTAACCTTTTTTCTCTTTGTATAGATGCATGTGTTCATATGTATAGGCATGCAGACACACATAACATTTATACATAGAGTTATGGAGATGGGAGAAGGTGTGAATTACTGGGAACCAGATAGACCAGTTTACATTGTATCATGCAGCCCAGGAAAATGAATATATCTAAGCCTGTTTTCTCACTTGTAATATGAAAATGGTAACATATCACTAATGGCGACTAGCAAAGTCAGTTCATTACTATTTGTTAGCTCCTGGCACACAGGACATTTGTTCAGTAAGCACTAGATTACCATGTACTGCCTTTTGAGATACAAATTACGTTTATAATAGTTCACAAAAAGAATTAGGAATTATTCTGAAATGTGGCTCTGTTGTGGCCTAAAAAGGAATATCTTATGTTGAAAATTTAGAAAATTAGCTGGACGGTAGTGGTGCATGTGTTTAATCCCAGAACTCTGGAGGCAGAGGCAGGAATATCCACAACTTCAGGGCCAGCTTGCTTTAGAGTGTGTTCCAAGACAACCAGAGCTACACAGAGAATCCCTGTCTAAAACCACCACACACACACACACA